>NW_020538040.1:1399976-1420896 GCF_003426905.1 Ctenocephalides felis | reverse complement strand
AGAATAAAATGTAGAAAATCAGTTCAAATTTAAGTGATATTTATGTAAAACCAACAAATTTAAAAGTGTGATGTAATCGGTTTAAAATACTCAGAAAACCGGTTCGGTTTAGTACCAAAAACCGGTTTTTCAAATTATTTCAATTTGAAATGTAACAATAAAATGTAGAAAATCAGTTCAAATTTAAGTTATCATTATTTTAAATGAACAAATTTAGAAGTGTAATGTAATCGTTTTAAAATATTTTGAAAACCGGTTTGGCATAACTTAATAAACCTGCAACCGGTTTTTCTGGATATTTTAAAACAAAATCTGAAAAACCAAAAGATCAATTCGTACTTAAGTGATTGTTTTTTTTAACAAATAAAATCAGAAGTGGGATGTAATCGGTTTTAAAATACTCAAAAAACCGGTCCCGGTATAACTTAATAAACCTTCAACCGGTTTTCTAATTATTATAAAACAAAATATAGAAAACCAAAAATCAATTTGTATTAAGTGATTGTTTTTTTTTAACAAAAAAATCAGAAGTGGGATGTAATCTGTTTGAAATATTCAGAAAACCGGTTTGGTATGACTTAATAAACCTACAACCGGTTTTTTAATTATTTGAATTTTTATTCTTACATTTAATTTAAAAGTAAGAATAAAATGTAGAAAAATCAGTTCAAATTTAAGTCATTTTTATTTAAAACCAACAAATTTAGAACTGAGTATTTTAAATAACAATAATTCAAAATACTCAGAAAAACCGGTTCGGTTTAGTACCCAAAACCGGTTTTATAATTATTTTAATTTAAAATGAAAGTATAAAACGTAGAAAATCAGTTCAAATTTGAGTCATTTTATTTAAAAAACCAACAAATTTAGAAGTGTGATGTAATCGGTTTTAAAAAAAATATTTAGAAAGCCGGTCGGTATAGCTTAGTAACGGTTTTCTAATCATTTTTTTAATTAAAAATGTAGAAAATCAGTTTAAATTTAAGTTTAAAATTAAAATTTAAAATTAAAATTAAAATTTATTAAATCAGTTTAAATTTAAAAAAATAGAAGTGTGATCTAATTGATTTTAAAATATTCAAAAAACCGGTTTACTTTAGTACCGAAAACCGGTTTTCTAATTATTTTAATTTAAAATGCAAGAATAAAATAGGTAGAAAATCAGTTCAAATTAAGTCATTTTTATTTAAATCAACAAATTTAGAAGTGTGATGTAATCGGTTGAAAATACTCAAAAAACCGGTTCGGTTTAGTACCCAAAACCGGTTTTATGATATCTCAAATTTAATTTCTATAAATTTAATCTA
This sequence comes from Ctenocephalides felis, assembly GCF_003426905.1. Taxonomy (NCBI): domain Eukaryota; kingdom Metazoa; phylum Arthropoda; class Insecta; order Siphonaptera; family Pulicidae; genus Ctenocephalides; species Ctenocephalides felis. The sequence continues at coordinate 1,419,589 of NW_020538040.1, read as the reverse complement.
ATTCTCTATTTATATGAACCCATTCTAAGTTTAGTTGTTATTAGTTGTAGCAATGTGTCAATTATCTTCCCATCGGTTTCATACCGGTTTAGTATCAGTCCATTCCTCAAACCGACGTCGGTTTTCACTTAGAAAAATTGGCAGTGGCATTTATCCCTATATATACACATGACAAATTTTTGTTTATACAATTACTCGTATATATTATATATATAAAATTTAAATTTTTCCCAAAATATATTCTTAGAGAAAAAAAATATCCACGACATCCATTAGAAAATGCGGTTAACTTTAATTCAAATTTAATATATGGCATATTTTGATTGACGTAATAATTGATCGATGATTGTGTTCGATGTTGGGGTCACCAATTTCGAAGTCGTCGAAGGGACAGACTAACCTTGGTGTGTCAGCTAAATTTAGGGAGGGAACTTGGTTCTCTGGGTTTTTTAGCTTGTCCTTAAGGGTTGTTTTTTAGGGCTTATCGTGTTGCTTTCAGAATTCCACAGGCTACTGCAACGACGACTGCTGTTACGAAGGGCCAGGATAAGTTTTCCTGAAAAAAAAATGACTAGGTTAGGTCCAAACAGGTGCTAAATATTAGCCTTAACTTGTCTTTTGAGGATAAAAAATTATTACACCATTTTTTATTTTTATAAAATATTTTTGTAATCAATCAAATCAAATTTAGATTTTGATATTGAAAAAGGACTCTACTGAAAGCAAATTAAATATAAAAAGGGACTCTACTCACGACCAAATCAAATCTAGATATTAATTATGAAAAATGACTCTACTGACGAGCAAATTAACAAAAGGAACTCTACTGACGTGCAATTCGATGAAAAAAACTGGCGAGCAAATCCTATCTATACTTTGATTATGAAAAAGGGCTCTACTGATTCAAGTGAACAAATTGAATATATATTTTAATTATGAAAAAAAGGACTCTACTGATGAGTAAATGAAATTGTAAATTAAAATATAAGAAGTGACTCTGATGAACAAATTAGAATATAAAAAGGGTCAAATTTGATTTTTTAAGAATTCAATTTTCTTTATTAACTTTCCATAGAGTAAGTTTGTTATTAATAGACGAAAATCGAAATTGAAATTTTTTACATTTCTCGACGTTTTGAAGGTTTCTGAACATTTTAAGGGGCATACTTCATGAAATGAAATGCATGTGTTTGGTTGTTTTGTATGTCCGCATTTTTTTGTAATTTTGGATTAAAAATTCAAAAAGTGACCCTGTCTAAGCACAGTCTAAGCGCCACTCTGGTACAAAGTTCACCGAGTGCGCTTAGACTGTTTATGTACTGGAGCACTTTCCAATTCGAATTTTGTGAAAACTATTGAAAAATGTGAAAATGCCGCCAAGCTAAGCACAGTATAAGTGAAAATGTCGCACAGAATTATTTGCAAATGCAGATTAGACTGTGACGGTACGGGAGCACTTTTTCAATTTTGTTAAAATTATAAATCTAGATGGAAAATTAGAAAAGGGACTCTACTGACAAGCAAATTAAATATCTAGATGAAAAATTACAAAAAGGACTCTACTGACAAGCAAATTAAATATCTAGATGGAAAATTAGAAATGGGACTCTTACTGACGAGCAAATAAAAATTTTAATCTAAAAAATTAAAGAAAGGACTCTACTTCGAGCAAATAAAAATTCAATCTAGAAAATTAAAGAAGGGACTCTACTTACGAGCAAAGTTTATTTTTTTATAGAAAATTAAAGAAAGGACTCGACTTACGAGCAAAATTTATTTGTTTTAGAAAATTAAAAAAGGGACTCTGCTACGAGCAAAGTTAATTTTTGTTTTAGAAAATTAAAAAAGGACTCTACTGACGAGCAAACACAAATTTTGACATATAAAAATAAGAAAAGAACTCTACTGACGAGCAAATATTGATTTCATTCTAGAAAATTAGGAAAAGCATTCTACTGACGAGCAAAGTTTATTTTTGTTTTAAAAATTAAAAAAGGGACTCTACTGACAAGCAAATGTAAATTTATATTTATAATATTAAGAAAAGGGACTCTACTGACGACCAAAAAATAAATTCTAAGAATTACAAATTCTGATATAGAACCTTGAGAGAAAAAAGGACTCTACTGATGAGCAAATATAAATTTTAATCTAGAAAATTAGGAAAAAGAACTCTACTGACGAGCAAATGTAAATTTATATTCAAACATCAGAAAAGGGACTCTACTGATAAGCAAACTTAATTTTGAACTAAAAGATTAATGAAGGGACTTTACTGACGAGCAAATTTTTTTTGGTTTTAGAAAATTAAAAAAGGGACTCTACTGACGAGCAAACACAAATTTTGATATATAAAATAAGAAAAGAACTCTACTGACGAACAAAGTTCATTTTTATTTTAGAAAATAGGAAAAAGAACTCTACTGACAAGCAGATATTAATTTCATTCTAGAAAATTTAGAAAGGGATTCTACTGACAAGTAAACTTGATATGATATCTTAAATATTACAAAAAAGACTCTACTGACAAGCGTATTCAAATTTGATCGAGAAGATTACAAAAAGGGACTTTACTAACGAGCAAACATTAGAATCCATTTAAAATATTACAAAAAAGGACTCTACTGACAAGCAAACATCAAAATCCATCTAAAATATTACAAAAAAGGACTCTACTGACAAGCAAATTCAGAATTTGATCCAGAAATCTATAAAAAAAAATTTATTCTAGAAAATCATAAAAAAAACTCTACTGACGACCAAATTTCAAACTCACCTTATTTCCATCTTGTCCATCACCCAAACCACCATTAGATTTCCTTCTTATATTCTTCTCCTGGAAACCGGTACTTGCCCTTCGAAAACCTTCAACCTGTCATAGTACTCTCTATCCCTTAAATCCTGGCTCAAATCATCCTGAGGTTGCTTTTTCAGCAACCTGGTCACCTTGGGACTTGTGCAGGGGAATCTTGTTCCATTCGAAGTACCAGGGAGTAGATTGATCATCAGATTGATCAAAATTACCTCCTCCTGGTAACCAGATTATCTTGGTAATCTTGATTACCATGGCTACCCTGGTTACCTGGCTACCCTGGTTACCTGGTTACCCAGATTGCTAGAACTACCTCTCCTGGTTTCATCTAAACTTCTATCTAATCTTCTATCATCCTCCTGGCCAACCTCTTCTACAAGTCCATCGATCTGGTTCAACCCTTGCCTGGTTACCAATAAAATTTTGCTGGTGCTGATGGTAGTAATTAAGGGTAGAATTTGGTGAATTCTGGTGGTTACCCTGGTTGCTAGAACTACCAGATCTTCTATCATCTGGCCAGATGTATCTATTTCTTGGTGGTAGTAGTTCAGGGTGGAATGGGCGAATTTAGGTTGCCATTTGGGGATATCTGGGTCGTATCCAGGGGTAGAATGGCAGTGTTGGGGAAGAAGACTTCTGCGAAGTTGTTCTGGTGCCCGTTTTGGCTGTAGTTGGGCAAATGGGGGCTGCAGGTGGGGCTCGGTGGGGCTGGTAGGTTGGTAGTAGTAGTTGTTACCGACTGGAAAAAAAAAATTATTTAGTGAATAAAGTTTTGCTTGTGGTTTTTCGAAACGTGTATATAGTTCGGTTAGTGTTTTGGGACTCACTTGCGCACTTTTGTTCGCGCACGTTGGAGGATGTTGATATAGAGAAAACGTATATGAAGGATGAAGTCATCAATTTTTGTGCGTTTTTTGTTAATATCTTTAGTATTTTGTTAGAAAAGTATATAATTTTATAATTTGTGTTCAAAGTATATACTTTTAGGAATATAATACTAAAATTGCAGTTCTTAACTATATATAGTACAGCTGGTATTAATTTTTGAACTATTAGTGCTAATATAAAAAATAACATAGATTTTGACTTTTGTGGGTGCACCTTTTTAGTTTTTCGTTAATATTGTTTTTAATTTGTTATAAGAGTATAAAATATTTTGATTTGTGTTCAAAGTATATACTTTTAGGAATATTATACTGAAATTTCAGCTCTTAACTATGTATAGTACAGCTGGTATAAATTTTTGAAATATTAGTGCTAATATCAAAAATAACATAGATCTTGACTTCTGTGGATGCACCTTTTTAGTTTTTTGTTAATATTTTTATTAATTTGTTATAAAAGTATTAAATTTTATAATTTTTTATTGAAGTATATACTTTTAGTAATATTATACTAAATTTACAGCTCTTAACTATATATAGTACAGACGGTATAATTTTTTGAAACTAGGATATCCTAATGGGAGTTAACACGTGTGAATGACAATTTTTTGTAAATTTATAGTGTATTTTTCAGTTTTTTGTTAATATCTTTGATATTTTGTAAAAAAGTATTAAGTTTTTTGAATGGTATTCAAAGATATACTTTTAGGAATGCTATACTAAATTTAGAGTTCTTAACTATATATAGTACAGGCGGAATAAATTTTGAAACTGTTAATAATGCTATAAAAATGCAATTTGAATTTATTTCTGATCGTGCACATTTTTAGTTTTGCGTTAATAACTTAATCATTTTGTTAAAAAAGTAGGAATTTTTTTATTTGTATTTAAAGTATGTACTTTTAGAAATATTTTACTAAAATTACAGTTCTTAACTATATATAGTACAGCTGGTATAAATTCTAAAAATATTAACAATGTATGAAAAATTAAATTCTGTTTATTATTGTGAGTGACGAATTTTGAAAATTATTCAAAAACTTTACTAATTTTTATGAAAACATAAAATTCTAAGTATGCACACCTAAAGTATATATTTTAGGGAATGTTATACTAAAATTACAGCTCTTAACTATATATAGTACAGCTGGTATAAATTTTTGAAATATTAATGTTAATATAAAAAATAACTTATATATTTACTTTAAAAGAGTATATTTTTAGTTTTTTTGTTAATATCTTAGTTTTGTTAAAAAAAGTCTTAATTTTTTTAAATGGTATTGTAAGTAATATTTCATAGAAATGTCTATATAGGTAGGTTAGTATTTTGGGACTCTCTTGCACACTTTTGTATACACTTGTTTGTGGATATTGATATAGAGAAAACGTAAATGGATACTGAAGTCATCAATTTTTGAAAAAAAAGGAAAAATTATTTTATTATTGTATTTTAATGTTTGAGGTTTTGTTTGTGGTTTTTAGAAACAAGGCGAGATGGTTCTGGTGTTTTTGGGACTCACTTGCGCACCTTTGTTTGCGCACGTTTGTGGATGTTGATATAGAGAAAACGTGTATGAATACTGGAGTCATCAATTTTTGTGCGTGCACATTTTTAGTTTTTCGTTAATATCTTGGATATTTTCTAAAAAAAAGTATAAAATTATTTGATTTGTATTCAAAGATACTTTTAGCAATATTATATTAAATTTGAGTTCTCAACTATATATAGTACAGCTGGTATAAATTTATATTAGTGCAAGGATCAAAAATCAAAATGTTTATGAATTTGGTGCGTGCACACTTTTAGTTTTTTCGTTAATAATTGTAATTTTTTATTAAAAAGTATAAATTTTTTGATTAGCATTGAATCAATGAAAGTATATTACTTTTAAGAATATTATACTAAAATTACAGTTCTTAACTATATATAGTACAGCGGTATAAATTTTTGAAACTAGGGTAATCATTTTGTGAGTTAATTCGTTGTAAGTGACAATTTTTTGTGAATTGTTAAAAAACTTTGATAATTTGTTCAAAAAGTGTTAAATTTTATGATTTGTATCCAAAGTATATATTATACTTTTGGGAATATTATACTAAAATTAGAGCTCTTAACTATATATAGTACAGCTGTAATAATATTTCAAACCTTTTATAAACCTAATGAATTACAATTTGATAATGTAAATACTCGTACGTACGGGCCATTTTTGCGAAAATTGCAGAAAAGTTTAATAAAGTATTAAACACTTTTGAAATTTATTACATTGAAAAATAACATACTAAAATTTCATCCCTTAACTATTTATACAAATAATTATTAAAAATATTCAAACTTCAAAAACAATCAATATTACATTGGTTAAGTACAATTTATCCATTATTAACAACACTAATATGAAATGTTTTATTATCGATTTTATTGATGTATATATTTACTAAAGTTATTTACACACCTAGTAGTGTCAGCTACTGGCCAGTAGGCAAAAATAAAACTGTTGACAAAGAATTAGTCATAGATAATGTTTCCCTCATAGAAATTGATTTATTCATTTATTTATTTGCGTGCAATTTGCTTTGTTAAAGACGATTTTTAAAAAATCTTCTGAAACATTTGCATATCTATGAATATTAGCATATATGGTAATATATACATGTATATATTATATATATATATATATAATATAAATGTATATATTAATATTTATATATGCAACCATGTGCACAATTAGTCATAGTAAGAAATAATGTGCTCAACGAAACAATTTTGTATAAATAAATATTAATGTTTAAAAATTTATACCAGCTGCACTATATATAGTTAAGGGCTGTAATTACAGTATAATATTCCTAAAAGTATATACTTTAATCACAAATAATAAAATTCAACACTTTTGAATAATTTTATAAAATTAAAAAAAATTGTAACTTGGTACACTCTATACTTATGTACATTATTTTTTATAAACCTAAATTTTATTAAATAATTAATTATTACAAAAAAAAAAAATAAAAATAAAATATAATAGTAAATAAATGTATACTAGTGTACTGAGAGTTTAAAATTCAAAATTAATTTTTTCAAAATTTTGGCTTTGGCTTTAAGTTCATGTACACTAGTTGAAAAAATAGCTAAAAACTCTAAATTTATTCAAAAAAAATATTTAAAAAATTAATTAATAATTACGAATAGTGCTCAATAAGTACACAAAGGCTTAAAAATATTTTTGAATTTAAATATTTAAAATTTTTACAAAATTTTGGACTCGTAATGCACTTAGTACAAAAATGCACAAAATGGACAAGAAAATTATTAATAAAATTAAATTATTATTATTGAAATTATTATTTACTATGGTGTCCTGAGGGTTCAAAAATATAAACAAAATTGTTTTTATAATTTTGTATGATTTTTTCAAAGTTTTTGCAATATTTATATTTTCTTACTCAATACAAGAAAATAGCGAAAAATTATTATATTAGCAATTTTGCAACTCCGACGCAAAAGGTTACTTGCAAATCGAGATTTTTCTAAAGATTTAACCGTATAAGGCAACTTGTATTAATATACATGGAAATATACATATTTATACATACATGTATATATATATATATATATATATATAATTATATATAACTATACATATTCCTGTATGTATGTTAAGTACTATACGGTGGCTTAAGATACAAAACCATTTATTTATAAATCGTGTGTGTCTGTAATTTCAAGGTTTTTGCTCTTAAGTAATAAACTTTATAGTAGTATTAAATTGTTATTAATATTTATTATTATTATTAATGTTAATAGTGAACGCTGGAGGCTGTTGCAAAATTGCATACGATCCGGGCGATAATAATAATAGATTTATATATAAATAAATAGATGCTAAAGTTAAAAAAATTGTACTGGGTGTACTATATATAGTTAAGGGTTGTAATTTTAGTATGGTATTCCTAAAAGTATATACTATAAGTCTGCATTTATAGAATTTTGTGTTTTTGAAGAAATTATTAAGGTTTTTGACAATTTTATAAAATTTTGTCCGCTAATTACAAATTAAATATGTTTTACTTTGAAAATTTATACTGGCTGTACTATATATAGTTAAAGCTTGTAAGTTTAGTATGTTATTGCTAAAAGTATATACTTTAAACTTGCTTAAATAGAATTTTGTCCTTTAGAAGAAATTTTTAAAGTTTTTGACGCTTTTTCCAATTTTTGTCCTTCAGGTTTGATGAAGAAAATGATTTTATTTTATATATTTTTTTGAAAATTTTATACCAGAAGTACTATTTATAGTTAAGAGCTGTAATTTTAGTATGTTATTGCCAAAAGAGTGTACTATAAGTCTGCATTTATAAAATGTTATGTTTTCGAACAAATTATTAAACTTTTACGCAATTTTCAAAATTTGGTCACTAATAACTTGGTGTAAATATTAATTCAAAATATGGATATTCTAGTTTTAAAAATGTATACCGGCTGTACTATATATAGTTAGGACTTGCATTTTTAGTATGTTATTCGCAAAAGTATATACTATAATAGTACATCTAAAGAATTTTGTGTTTTTGAAGAAATTATCAAAGTTTTGAGACAATTTACAAAATTTTGTCACTTGCAACGTCAAAATTTGAATATCCTTGTTTTAAAAATTTATACCGGCTGTACTATATATAGTTAAGAGCTGTACTTTCAGTATGTTATTCCTTAAAGTATATACTATATGGGTGCATTTATAAAATTTTCGGTTTTCGAAGAAATTATTGAAGTTTTTGACAATTTTACACAATTTAGTCCGTCTGAAAACTTAATCACAACTTGTAGATATCTATTTCAAAAATTTATACCAGCTGTACTATATATAGTTAGAAGCTATAATTTCAATATAATATTACCAAAAGTATATATTTTGAATTAAAATTATAAAATTTACTACTTTTGAACAAAATAATAAAGTTATCACTAAAAAAGCAAAGAGGTGCACTCGTACTCATATGCACAATTACTCATTGTGAACGATATATATATATATATATATATATATATATATATATATATACAACTGAGTCATTGCCATAAAGATAAATAAAAATCACACACGTCGTTATGATTCATTTCATAATATAATATGCAGGTACAAAAGCACGTACGTCGATTAAGAAATCATTTGCTTAATTATCTATATGCAATTTATTTTAATGATAATAAATGCAACGATTTTGCATATTAGTTAGGCGCATTTAAATATATTACTTATTATCAATCATATATTTAACTACATAATATATGTGTTTTCAACGTCAAATATTTCTTTGAAAACTTTTAACAAACATATAAGAATATTTAGTAATTTTTTACCGAAAATTTTCGAAAAAATGTTGATAATTCTGTAAAATTATTCTAAAATGTTAAATTTTATAATGTAGTATTAAAGTATATACTTTTAGGAATGTTAAACTGAAATTACAGCTCTTAACTATTTATAGTATAGCCGGCATAAATTTTTAAATCTGGGAAATCCATATTTTGAGTTCACGTACAGACGAAGTTGTGAGTGACAAAATTTTATAAAGTGTCTGAAAACTTTACTAATTTCTTCCAAAACACATAATTTTATGAATGCACTTTTATAGTATATACTTTTTGGAATATTCTGCTGAAATTACAGCTCTTAACTATATATAGTACAACTGGTACATTTTTTCTAAACTAGACGACTTCACGTATAGAATAATTTGTATGTGATTTCTAAGGTGACCAAATTTAGAAAGTTGTCAAAAACTATAATAGTTTATTCAAAAACAGAAAATTCTAAAAATGTACACTTATAGTATATACATTGCTCTAAAACATACTAAAATTACATTCCTTAACTATATATAGTACAGCTGTTATAAATTTTTGAAAATAGGATATACATTTTTTGAGTTGTAACATAAGTGATTTCATGGGCGAGCAAAATTTTGTAAAATTGTCAAAAACTAGAATAGTTTCTTCTAAAACATAAAATTTTAAGTATGTACACTTTTAGTATATACATTGCTCTGAAACATATTACAATTACAGCACTTAACTATATATAGTACAGCTGTTATAAGTTTTTGAAAATAGGATATACATTTTTTGAGTGGTAACATAAGTGATTTCACGGGCGGATAAAATTTTGTAAAATTGTCAAAAGCTTGAATAGTTTCTTCTAAAACATAAAATTTTATAAATGTACGCTTTTAGTACACACTCTCAGGAATATCATACTTCAATTGCAGTTCTTAACTATATATAGTAAAGCCAGAATAATTTTTCAAAACACGTATTACCAAATAACCGAAGTAAAAATTATTTATCAAACTCTTCGTCCGAATGTTATCTTTATTAAAGTTTTGCTTCTACTAAATTTAGTACATAGTAATACTAATAGTATGACAGTTATCAGTACTATTAGTAATGTGACATTAGTCACACACACAACCATTGAATATATTTCTAATTAAATAAAACGCGGAAAAAACTTTTAAGATTTATCATTAAGAACGTTAAGTCATTGTTGTAAAGGGAATTTATTCTATTGATGTAATATTGCACCCGCATTTTTATACAAATGTACATATATATATATATATATATAATATATATATATATATACATATATATATATATATATATATATATAATATATCATGTATATATGTATTATTTATGTATATGTGTATATATAAGACGTATATTGTATAAATGCATTTCCTATATGCGTTTCTTTCCAACGTTTTATCACAATCAAGGTTTTTGCATTTACGTCATTATATATATATATATATATATATATATATATATATATATAAATGTATAAACAAAGTCCTTGATTGTCCATTATTAACTAACGGTAATTGTTTTCAATCGCAATTGCAAAATTTCTGAATCATAACAAACCATTTATATTGCGCGCATTTATTTCTTATATATCTTGTAACTTTTAAACTATTCGATTAGTATGAATGATGTATTTGACAAGTTTGTTTAGAAACAAATTATCTAAAATATTGTCTAACATTATAACACCCTACATTATAACTCCATACTTAAAAACTGAGCTGAAAATGTTAGACTAGTGTTGTAAGTAGTTAAATGTAAAGGGTACGGAACCTTTTTGGTTTTTAAGGTTTATAAGTACGATATTCGTAACGTGCTCGTCGAGACCTTTCATTTGATGCCCATCATGCATTTTTACCATATGACGCCATTTTGGGCCTTTTTGACCCGCTGTACTATATATAGTATGACACAATCGCTACATGCAATTAACTGGTGCATTTGTTTATTATTTCTCGCGTAACTTTTAAACCGTTTGCCCGATTTGAATGAAATATTCGGTAAATTTGTTCAAAATTAAATTGTCTATAATGTTTTCTAATACACCAAGTCTCTATAGCAACACGGTGTACTTTAAAATAGTCTCCAAAGACAGAAATTTTATGCGGGTGCATTTGAGTCTCATATCGTTTGTAGATCTTAAACCATTCGATTAATATGAATGGTGTAAAAGACTAATTTGTTTAAAATTGAACAATCTACAAACTTTGCTAACAATAATGTGTTCTACAGCAACTCGGTATACTCTAAAATTAATTGAATCAAGTCTAATGAAATCTATTTATAAAAAGTGCACTTGCTTACAATATTTATTATAACTTTTTGAAAATACTGTATTCAGGAAGTTTGTTTAAAATTAAATAACCTATTAAATTGTCTTACATCATAGAACCCTTAAACAACTCGGTATACTCTAAAAACGCATTTGAAAATTTCATTATGATTAATTTGGTGGTGACTATGAAGCGGCTTTTGTTTATTATATTGTTTATAACTTTTGAACCATTCGTTTAATATGATTGATGTATTTGGCAAACTTGTTTAAAATTAATGCATCTATAAAATTGTCTTACATCATAATGCTCTACAACAACTCGGTGTACTCATAAATTGGTGTTAAAAGTAATTTTGGTTAATAAAATAAATTAATTTTGACACATACCCTTTCTTTTCCTACATATATAGCTGTCTCTCTTGCTCTCACTATGTATATATAAATCTGTCTCTTTTTACGTTTATATATGTCTCTGTTTCTCTCTATATTAAATATAATGAGGTCAAAGCTTGATTAATATTTGACTGCCAATAAAAATAATAAGTCTTAATCAATTTGATTGATCTTAATTATTTATTTTGTTCTATTTATATCTAAATCATCTCAAGGAACAAGTTTTAATGATTTAGAGGATAATTATTTATTTATTTATTTATTTTACAAAAATAAATGTCAAAATGTTTTTTTTTTATATAATTTCTTTAATTAATTAATTTACTATATATTTATCATTTATTATTATTTTTAGTTAATTTATAAGTATTTTTTATAACAAATTTTTGAATATTTTAAATAATATATTTATTTCTGTATTATTAATTTATTATTTATAATAAAATTAAAATACATAATTTTACTATTTTTAATTTTTATACCGTACTATTTTCCAAAATCAGATTTCCAAAAATTATATATGAAAGCCTTAAGACTTCTGTTTAATTTTGAATAGAAACTAGTATAAATTATACTAATTTCCAAGTCTAGATTTCAACAAGTTAAATATGACGGAGTTCTGAGAATTACTTGGTTTTGAATGGAAATCAGTATGGAAAAATTTAAGAAAAAAATGTTAATGTGGTTTTAAAAATTTATACTAGCTGTACTATGTATAGTTAAGGGTTGTAATTTTAGTATGCTATAGTTTAAAGTATATACTATAAGTGTACATATTCAAAATTTTGTGTTTTGGAAGAAATTATTAAAGTTTTTGACAATTTTTAAAAATTTTGTCCGCACGTGAAATCACTTAAAAAATTTCGTAATCCTTGTTTCAAAAATTTATACCGGCTGTACTATATATAGTTAAGAACTGAAATTTTAGTATGTTATATTATAATGTATATATTATAAGTGTACATATTCAAAATTTTGCGTTTTAGAAGAAATTACTAAAGTTTTTGACAATTTTTCAAAATTTAGTACGTCCAAGAAATCACTTACATCTTCTTCAAATATGGCTAACCCTGTTTCAAAAATTTATACCGGCTGTACTATTTGTAGTTAAGGGTTGTAATGTTAGTATGCTATAGTTTAAAGTATATACTATTAGTGTACATTTATAGAATTTTGTTTTTTGAAGGAATTATTAAAAATTTTGACAAGTTTACGAAAATTGGCCCGCTCAAGAAAACACTTATTACTTTTCTATACGTGTTATTACCAAAATATGGATAATATTAATACTAGTTTCAAAAATTTATACCAGCTGTACTATTCGTAGTTAAGGGTTGTAATTTAAGTATGATTTAGTACAAAGTATATACTTTAATAGTGTATTTAAAAAAAATCATGTTTTTTGGGAAATTTGTAAAGTTTTTTATGTTTTTTTCAAAATTTTGTCTGTTTGGTACTAATTGAAGATGTTTTATTTTCAAAAATTTATACTGGCTGTACTATTTGTAGTTAAGAGCTGTAATTTTAGTATGCTATTGCTAAAAGTACATACTATTATTATACATATTCCAAATTTTGTGTTTTGGAAGAAATTATTGAAGTTTTTGAAAATTTTACAAAATTTGGTACGTCCAAGAAATCACTTACATCTTCTGCAAAAATGGTTATCCTTATTTGAAAAATTTATACCAGCTGTACTATTTATAGTTAAGAGCTGCAATTTTACTATAATTAACTGTAAAGTATATACTTCAATACTAAATTCTAAAAAAATGGTGCTTTTTAACAAAGTCGTAAAGTTTTTCGACTTTTTTCCAAAATGTTGTCCATTTGCTTATTCGAGATGTACAATATTTAGTACAATTAATACTAAGTGCAATTAATAATACTAAATGATTATCATAATTATTTTTTCGTGACAAAAAGCAATTATTTAAAAGATTAAAATCGAATGATCTAATTTGTTTAAAACGCATTTATTATAAACAATCATCATGCAATTTGCATTAATTATGCAAAATTATCTAACAATGTTGTAAGTTAACATTGAAAGTTTATAATGAACTTGATATAAAATACACGAATGCATATATTAAATTTAAATGTTTGTTTTGGGATATTTAAAGAGCTCTTCAGGGCGTACCCTTTTAATATTAATTAATATTAATATACTTTTTTATACTGGGTGATTGTGAGTTATGATTTAAATTTGGATATCTTAGTTTTGAAAATTTGTACCAGCTGTCCTATATATAGCTAAGAGCTGTAATTTTGGTATGACATAGTATGAAGTATGTACTAAAAGTCTGCATTTTTATAATTTTATGTTCGCGAAGAAATTATTGAAGTTTTTGACGATTTTATGAAGTTTTGACCGCTCAAGAAATCACTTACGAAAAAGACTCGTGATTTCAAAAATTTATTTTGGCTGTACTATATATAGTTAGGAGCTGTAATTTTAGTATAACCATTCCTAAGAGTATGTACTAAAAGTGTACATACTTAAAATTTTGTGTCTTCGAAGAAATTATTAAAGTTTTTGACAATTTTATAAAATTTGGTACGTCCAAGAAATCACTTACCTTGTATATGGATATACTACTACCACTATATACTGTTTTTAAAATTTATACCAGCTGTACTATTTTTAGTTAAGGGCTCCGATTTTAGTATATTATAGCCTAACATGTATACTATTAACCTACATATATAAAATTTTGTGGTTTCTAAGAATTTTTTAAAGTTTTCAGACAATTTACAAAATTTTGTCAAAATATGGATATCCAAGTTTCAAAGATTAATACCAGCTGTACTATATATAGTTAAGAACTGTAATTTTAGTATAATATTTCTAAAAGTATATACTAAAAATGTACATACTTAAAACTTTGTGTTATCGAAGAAATTATTAAAGTTTTTAACAATTTTATAAAACTTGGTCCGTAATATCTTGTACCGTTTTCGGTAACGGGATTTCCATATGATTCATACTAGACTGGAAATATTTGAAGACTATTTCGTCATTTCATAAATTTAAGTTTTATAGCTGTACTATATATAGTACAAGGCTGTAAATTTAGTATGATATAACTAAAAGTATATACTTTGACATGACATTAATAAAATTATAAGCCTTTTAACAAAAAACAAAGTTATTAACGTTTTTGCATCGAAATCGACAAGTTTCAAAAATCAATTTTGAAAAATTTATATCGGGCGTACTATTAATAGTACAAAGGTGTAATTTGAGTATGTCATACTTAAAAATATGCACTTTCCATGTGCATAATAAAAAATATTATTTTGGTACAATTTTTTTGAGTTATTGAGCCGAAACTAAAAATTTGCACGTTCCTCATACTGGATCTCTTACTATATGTGTACATTGCAAAGGCAAATGCAGTCAAGTGCAAAAACGCAGTAAATTCGCGAAACTTCAAAAAGTTTGCAAAATTTTGACTACAAATGCTAGATACTTCTTTCATGATCCACATAAGTTTTTTTAAAAACCTAAAAAACCCTATAATATTTTGTTTAAATTCAATTTTTTTACAAAATTTTGAGTACTCTTTTGAAACGTCCTACCAGCCTTTCTATTAACACCACAAAGCTGTAATTTGAGTATGTCATACCTAAAAGTATACGCTTCAGTTATGCATCACAAAAATTGTAACTATAGTACAATTTTTTTGAGTAATTTTCAAAAAACTAAAAATTTGCACATCACAGTCAAGTGCCAAAGGGCGCTAACATCGTCAAAACGCAAAATTTTCTAAAATTTTCTACACAGGATGATAGACACACATCCCAGGAATAATATACAAATTTTTGTTCATATAAATTATCTATTTATACCGTTTTACACCACTTTGCCCTAACGTCTCATATAAACAATGTCATACTAGATTAGAATGCAAAAACTTTTCAAGTACAACCAGTACCTACTGTCGCAATTATTAACTTATGGGTTATTATTTATTAATAAATTCATAAACGAGTGTCTTTATTTATTTATTTATTCATCCATTTATTTGTTTATATAATTATTTAATTAGTTATTACATGTAAAGATAACGCAATCGACTTGGAACAAAACAGTTATTAAAAACGCATTAGGAAAAAAATTGAAAAAAAATATTTTTAACGGTCCAGGAGTTTTGAAAAAAAATTATGCTATTTGCTGGATTTGTATTTAGAGTTCTGTGTTGAAAATTTGCAAAAAAATGCCAAATTTTGGGTAATATTCAAGTTTGACTGTACAAAGTGTTTTATATAAATATGAGCGTGCACATGTTAGGTTTTTTGTTAATAACTTTATAAATTTGTTCAAGACTACAAAATTTCATGATGCACATTTATTATAAATTCTTTTAGAAATAACATACTAAAATTATAGTCCTTAACTATGCATAGTACAGCTGGTATAAATTTTTGAAACTAAGATATCTATATTTTGAGCCAACACGTTGTAAGTTACAAAATTTTGTAAATTGTTTAAAAACTCTAAAAATTTGTTTAGAAACATGAAATTCTATATATGTGTACTAATAGTATATACTTCTGGCAATAATATACTAAAATTACAATCCTTAACTATATATGGTACAGCTGGTATAAATTTTTGAAATTAGGATATCTATATTTAGAGTACATAAATAAGTAGTGTATATAGAAAGTAGTTTAGGGGCTGACCAAATTTTGTAAAATTGTCAAAAACTTTAATAATTTCTTTGATAACACAAAGTTTTATTTATGTACTATAATAGTATATAGTTTAAGCAATATCATACTGAAATTACAATTCATAACTATATATAGTACAGCCGGTACAAATTTTTGAAAATCAAAACATTTTCATTTAGTACCTTTAGTATGAATGATTTAGTACCTAACGGACAAATGTTAGAAAAACTATCAGAAACTTCACTAATTTCTTCAAAAACATAAAATTCTATACATGTCGACCTATAGTATATACATTTAGCAATAACATACTAAATTTACAGCTCTTAACTATATATAGTACAGCCGGTACAAATTTTCAAAAACACAACTTTAAAGTTTAACATACATCAATTCATTTCATTTCATTCTTACGAAAATTTTGTTTACCAAAAATAGTTAAAAAAAATAATATATACTATTAAAATAGTATACTATATAATTTATTTCAACCTGAAATAGTGTTATAGTATACTAAACATCACACAAAAATAAATAAATATATATTTATACTATATATACTAATTTTAGTAAATCAAAAGCCATGCATTTAGTTAATAAGCATATATTATTATTAGTAACAATACAACAAAAAAACATGCAAAATTAACTAAAAAAATTTTGTTAATAACAAATATTAGTAACAATATAAAAAATGCTTAAAAACTAAAATTAGTTAACACAGTTAGTAAACAAATTAAACAAAATGCACATAATTACAATAAATAATAACTTAAGAGTATTTTTAAACAATTTTTCTAAATCATATCTACAACCGGTTTGTTTTTAGAAACCGTTTTATAAAAGTTTATACCGGTTTTATACCGGTTTTGGATACCGATTACAACCGGTTTTTTTACCAATCGGTTGATTTCGTTTTTTTTATTAAACTTCAAAATAAATATAAATTTTATGCAAAAAATAGTGCAAAACAATATAAATGTTTTATTAAGATCAAGTTTCAATTAATTTTGCAAAAAAATATGACTAAATATAAAACCGGTTGTAAACCGGTTTTCAAAGTTCCTGTTTTATTTTTTGGATTTTTATAACTTAATAAATATATATATATATATAATATATATATATATATATATATATATATATATATATATAATGTATCGGTTTTATATCAAACCGGTTTTAAACCGAATCGGTTTAGAAAAAAATCTTTATTCAGAATTTTTTTAGTTTTGTTTGCAATTAATATTAAATTTTACTTAAGTAAATGAATAAAATAAATTAATATACTAAAAATTACTTAAGTAAATAAATAAAATAAATAGAATAAAGCTAAAATATTATTAAATGAGTAAAGAGCAAAGATTAGCAAAATTTGTTTATAACAAATATACATAAATTTAAATTAAAAATATAAATACTAATAATAATAATATCAAATATACTATTTTTGTATATTTATAATATCAAACTTATTCTTTACAATATTCAAATAAATATTTGTTACAACATTTTGCATTATGCAAAAACTTTACAATTTGTGAAAAATTAGCAAAAATATTATTTGTAACTAATAAAGTAATTATTATTCTATTTGTAAACTTAAATTTGTTATATAGTTTGTTAAATTTACAATTTTTGTTTGAATTTTTGTCTTTGAAGTAACCCCGGAATTAAATTTTTTTCCGGCGGAACTAAATTTTGAGTTTCTTATTTTGAAAAAATATTTTGTAAAACAATTTTGTGCATAAAGATATAATATATATTTATAATTTTATTATTTTGTTAATACCGGTTTGAAAATCGGTTTTGAAACTGGTTTTAACAATTTTATAAAGCAAAACATATAATTTTGTTCAATTTAATAAAAAAATGTGTTAAATTTAATATAATTCTTATAAACTGTATTTTTTAATGAATTTGCTCGTCAGTAGAGTCCTTCCTTTAACTTCTCATTTTACAAAGAATTTGTCCGTCAATAGAGTCCTTTTTTGTTTAAATTGATATGCGAGTTTAAAATAATAAAATATTTTGGATATTGAAAATTTTTGTTCGAATTTTTGAAAAAACGGAACATAAAATAGAATTTATCTTAATTTTGTAATATTCACCAAAATTTTGCAAAACTAAAAAATTATAATGAAATAAAATTTTGATTGACTAAATAATATTTTTTTTACTTTCAAGAAAACCGTTTGACCGGAAAATCCGGATTCTTGAACCCGGAAATAAGGTGAGAAACGTTTTATATTTATATAATAATTCGTTTTAAATATTAGATTTATTTTACGTTTTTTTACACTTGATTTGACAAAATTTTTGATTTTATTTTTATATATAATATTATCAATATATTGCACTCATTACTATATTATTAACTGACACTTAAAATTGGAATGAATTTTATATATAAGAGGAACTTTATTGTTAAATTTTAGTAAAAATTTTATTGTTTAAATTATTTTTTAAAATTTAAGGTGTATATATATATATATTATATATATATATATATATATATATCACTTCACGAAATTCATATCGCACTTTACTAAACACTCAAAATTATTAAAATTTTTGTAAAAACTATTAAAATATTTTTTACACATCTTCATAAAATTTCGAATAATATTATATATTTTTTTATTAATTATTTATGTTTATTTCTATTTCACTTCACAAAATATTTTATTTTGAGTACATTAAAAAAACAAAATTTATGCAACATTTTTACTAAAAAGATTTAAATTTGTTGAAAATTAATTTATTAACTATTTCTAAAAAAATGTTATTTATTTTAATATTATTTTATTAACTTGCACTTTACTTAAAACACTTAAAATTTTAATGAAAATGATACTAAAAAAATCACTAAAAAATTGTTTATAAGTTTTAAATTTACTTATATTAGTGTTTTACTTATTTTTTATTTTTGTGTATAAAATCAATTCATTAATTTTGTAACATTTTTAATTTTCACTATTTTTATTGCACTTCACTAAACTAGAATCACTTCACCAATTTATTTTGCACTTTACTGAATTTTTAATGAATTTATTTTTATTTATACTTCACTTAACAAAAAACATTTTTGGCGGGAAAATCAAACTCTAACAAAAAACTACACAAAAATAATTAGTCAATTACTAATTCAATAAAAGTATATTTTATGTATTCTTTGACATTATATATTTATTT
>NW_020538040.1:1374261-1398976 GCF_003426905.1 Ctenocephalides felis | reverse complement strand
GTGGTATTATGTGTTGTGTGTTCGGGCAATTGTCGTACGATGTGGTGTCATGGTGTCGGACACATGTATTTTCTATATTTAGTTTGAAGACGAAAGGGCATATGTATGTATGGTTAAAAGAGCGGTTAAGAGAGGGTGATGCGATCGTGATTTTGTTTCGGAGATTTGTATGGGATTGGTTGTTTTGATTTAAATAGGTGTTTATTGGTGTTTGTTATAATTTTAGTTGCATACTTTATTTATATAAATTAATTTTTAAAATATATTTTTTTTAAAGTTGCAACAAATTAAATAAGCTTTGTTTATATTATAACTTTATCAATTTACGTTGATTACACTGTATAATGCAAGAAATTTTTACATTTTATAAATTTATTCATAGCAAATTACTCAAATGAATCGAATTTAAAGAAAAGGACTCTACTGGCGAGCAAATTATTAAATTTGCTTAGTTTTATTTTTTGGACTATTTAATAATTAGCTTGTCAGTAAAGGTCCCTTTTTTATTTTTTAAGCTAATTAATAATTTGCTCGTCAGTAGAGTTCCTTTTTTATTTTCTACAATATTGAAGAATTTGCTTGTCAGTAGAGTCCTTTTTTTATTTTTACAATATTGAAGAATTTGCTTGTCAGAAGAGTCCCTTTTTTTATTTTCTACAATATTGAAGAATTTGCTTGTTAGTAGAGTCCCTTTTTTTAATTTTCAAGTCATGTATAAATTTGGTGGAATAAAAGGATTCTACTGATGAGCAAATTATTATAAAAATCAGAAAACTGAAAAAGGGATTGTGCTAAATAATCTTGAATGTAAAAAAATCGAGATTAAATGGTCTGAAAAATATAAAAGGGACTCAAATAACAAGCAAATTATTAAATAGATCTAGAAATCAAAACACGGATTCTACTGGCGAGCAAAGTATTAATTAATCTAGTAAATTTTAAAAAAGGGACTCTACTTACGAGCAAATTATTTAAAAAAATGTGGAAAATAAAAAAAAGTTCTACTGACAAGTAAACTATATAATAATGTAGAAAAACGTACTCTATTGACGAGCAAGTTATTCAAAAAAATTTAGAAAATAAAAAAAGACTCTACTAACGACCAAATTATTATTAAAAATTTGAAGACAACAAAGGACTCTACTGACGAGCAAATTATTTAAAAGAAGCTAGAAAATAAAAAAAAATGTTAGCAAATTATTAGAAAGTCCAGAAAGAAGGGACTCTACTGACGAGAAAATTATTAAATAATCGAGATTCGAATCAAAAACGGGACTCTACTAACGAGCCAATCATTAAATATGCGAGAAAATAAAAATAGAACTCTACTGACAAGCAAAATACTTCCTTTATTAATAAATAATTTGCTCGTCAGTAGAGTATTATTTTCATTTTTAAAAATTTGCTTATCAGTAGTCTGTTTTTTTCTATTTGATCGTCAGTAGAGTCCTTTTTTTATCTTTTTTATTTTCTTGATTATTTATTAAGTTTATTTATTAAGTTGATTCAATAAGTTGTTGTCTAGATTAAAAAATAATTTGCTAGTCAGGAGAGTCCCTTTTCTATAGGTGAACTTCGTCAGTAGAGTTTTTCTTTAAATTTTTGGCAGTAGAGTTTTTTTTAATTTTCTAGATTTCAGTAAAGTCTTTTTTTTGTTTTTTTTAGATTTTTTAATAATCTACTCGTCTCTTTTTTTATTGTTTTGGACTATTTTAAAATTTGTTTGTCAGTAAAAATCCTTTTTAACTTTTTTGGACTATTTCAAAATTTGCTCGTTTGTAGAGTCTCTTTTTCATTTTCTTGATTATTTAACAATTTGCTCGCAAGTAGGGTTCTTTTTTATGATAAATTTTTGCACGTCAATAAGGTTTTATTTCGCAAAGTGCTGCAATTTATCATCGATTTCTAATTTGCTTGTTTGTAGTGTCCTTTTTTTGCAAAATAATTATTAAAACTTGCCAATAGGCAATTTAAGAACCACTTTTGGCATGTGGGGTATCATTTGAAAGGTCTCGGAGAGTAGTATTTGAATATAATATTTATTTTAAGTTCATACTTTTTTTTTAAATATTTTTAAAAAAAATTAAACATTATATTATTTTGTACTAAAAGAGCAACTTGCCTCAAGGCTTTTCAGGAACAACTTTTTGCATGTGGGGTATCAATTGAAAGGTTTTAGAGCGCACATTATGAATTTAATATTTATTTTAATTGTATATTGTTAAATAAAAAATTGTTTTAGATTCCATTTTTTTTTTGTAAAATATATTTACATAAAACCACACTAAAATAGTAACTTGCCGATAGGCAATTTATTAAGCAATTTTAGTATGTTACATAATAAAGAATCTGATTCAAAAAGCACAGCAAAGTTTTAATTTTGATTAAAAAACACATTTTTTCATATAAACATTTCAAAATTTGTTTTGTTGTATACTGAAACAGCAACTTGCCTGAAGGCTTTTCTCGAACAACTTTTTGCATGTGGGGTATCATTTGAAAGGTCTCATCGAGCACTATTTAAATATGCTAGTTATACTATTATACTATTAAACTGGTGAAATATAATATTAATATTTAACAAAAAAAAATAAAAATGTTACTCAGAAAGAGCAACTTGCCTCAAGGCATTTTTCGAACAACTTTTTGCATGTGGGGTATCATTTGAAATGTCTCGACGAGCACAATCTAAATATACTACTTATACTATTATACTATTACACTAGTAAAATATTTAATTAATATTTAACTAAAAAATGAAATTGTTACTCTGAAAGAGCAACTTGCCTCAAGGCATTTTTCTATAGTCTTTTTCCATGTGGGGTATCATTTGAAAGGTCTCATCGAGTATAATTCAAATACACTATTCATTTCCATTAATATTCAAACCCAAAAAAATATTTGTAAAAAAAACTTGAACCTCTAAAAAAATGTACCTATGAATCATATGAAGGACTTGCGCGCTCGTACAAAGCCTTTTATTATATATCTTATATATTATATGTGTATATATGAATTTATATATGTATAGAATCGTGAGATATCTATTTTTTATCTTTCGAACATTGAAAACGTGTCATTTCATAAGTTTTCTCGAATCTCAACTGACATAGAGAAAAAAAAAAACGTTTCGATTGAGTCCATTGTTGTCCTTTCAGCTCTTATAGTCGAGATAAGAACTTGAATGTAAAAAATATATGTATATAAAACCCTCCTATTATAATAATAATATAGATGCATTTATATATATATATATATATATATATATATATATATATATATATATATCCCAAGAGCAGTCTTCAACAAAAAAAATATTAGAGTTTATGCATTTATTTATTATATCTCTTGTAACTTTCAAACCATTTGTTTAATATGAATGATGTATTTGGCAAATTTGTTCTAAATTAAATAATCTAAAATATTGTCTAATATTGCAAAGTCCTACAGAAACTTTATATACTTTAAAATTGGATTTGAAAATTTATTAAACTAATTAAAATAGTTAATTTATCTTTTGTTGTTTTCTTTTGAAAATTAATTTGGTACTAGCTTTTAGTAAAATTTGTGGTAATTATAGATGATTTGCCAATATGTTCCAATGTTAACGTTCTAGGATGTATAGTTGATCTTGAAGGTGCGAATTACTTGTAAATTTTTTGGTAAATATATAAAGTACGGAACCCTATTGGTTTTTAGGGTCTATATCTATGATATTCGTAATGTGCTCGTCGAGACCTTTCATTTGATACCCAACATGCATTTTCATTTTTTGGAACTTTTTGACCCACTGTACTGTTTATAGTACGAAGCGACTTTGATCGGACATCGATTCGACTCGTTTGTGCATTTATTTATTAAATCTCTTGTAACTTTCAAACCATTTGTTTAATATGAATGAGGTATTTGGCAAATTTGTTCTAAATTAAATGCTCTAGAATATTGTCTAACATTATAGTGACCTACAACTACTCGGTATATTCTAAAATTTTATTTAAAAACACAATATCATTAATTTATATAGATAAAAATAAATAACACTAACTGTTTTGGTAGCAAAAATGCATATATTTATTATATCTCTTGTAACTTTTAAACCATTCGATTAGTATGAATGATGTATTTGACAAATTTGTTCTAAATTAAATTGTTTAAAATGTTTAATATCATAAGTCTCTATTACAACTTAGTATACTCTAAAATATCAATTGAAAATTATACTAGTATGCTTAAATTACAATCACTCTGCGTCTATTATTTGCTCCATATTATTTGGTTGCATCATTGTCTTAAAAATGTCATAACTTCTAAACCATTCGATTAATATGAATGATGTAAAAGACAAGTTTGTTTAAAATTAAATAATCTACAACTTTTTATAATAATGAAAGTTTCTACAGCAACTCGGTATACTTTAAAATTGATATTCAATATTGGAATACGTTCATCGATTTCATTCGACTCATTTATGAATTTATGCATTATATCTCTTGTAACTTTTAAACCATTCGATTAATATGAATGATGTATTCGGAAAATTTGTTTAGAATCGAATAATATATAATATTGTCTAACACTATAATATTCTGTAACAACTCTATATACTCTAAAATTATTGTTGAATGCGTAAAAATATATTTAACACATGCATGTTGTTCCTGATAAAATTGTGCATTTGTTTACTAAATTATTTATAACTTTTAAACCATTCGATTAATATGGATGATGTATTTTAGAAGATGATAGAGATTTGAATAAGGAACAATATTGTCTAATACCATAATAATATACAACAACTCGGTATACTCTAAAATCGCTTTTGAAAAAACGCAAATGAGTATAATAAATAAATTTTATATGTACAATAAAATATATACTTTAAATTAAATTTTGCAAAAATATATTTTTTTTAGAAATTACTCTAGATATAAACAATTTTGAAAGTATGTAGTTGTGATATGATGAATTTCAATAATTAATTTTAGAAAATCTTTTCAACCAATTATTTAGAATTCTTTTTAAATTTATCTCGAACAGAAGTTTATAGAAAAATATTAATTTTTACTTAACTAAAATTAGTATTATTCATGAGTATTTTGTTTTTTACTGACGTGGTCTTTACAGAAAAAGAAAGTTTTTTAAAATTGCACAACACAATGAAATGTGTAATTCATGCTAATTATTTCTACAAATCTGTAATAAATAGTTTCAAGATGAAATCATAGATTTATATGGTCTGATCTTGAAATCTACGCACAAAAAATACCGTTATGTAAAATAATTATTTGAATCAATAAAAGTGAATCATTAAATATATATACATACATACATATATATATATATATATATATATATATATATATATTTACATATTTCTGCAACTTTGCACTTAATAGCCGAGTACGCAATTTTTACTTATTTTAACTCTTTTCCATTTTATATAAATTTCTTAGTATTTTGAAACTACCTATATTTTTTAATTTGTGTAATTTAACTTCTATATTTATTTTTGAGAACTTCATTTTTTTCTTCTTAAAAATAATCATATATTATTTCAATTATTTGTCAATTTAAGTTAATTATTATTTATATTAATTATTGTTTTAAATTATTTTCTAATTTTTCATACTTATGTTTAACATTCTAAATTTCCTTTAATTTAAATAAAATTAAATTTTTGTTCGAATAACTAAATATTAAACCTAAATTAATTAATTGATTAAATATTAAATTCAATAGGTAAATAAATAAATGAGTAAAATAAATAAATGATTTTTTTATTTATATTCAAATTTGTGCAAAATTGCAGCAAAAATATTAAAATTTTCAATACTAAAATAAAATATACAAAGATCAGAGTTTCTCATCTCATTTTGCTCGTCAGTAGAGTTCTTTTCTCATATCCTAGGTTTTAATTATTAATAGATTGAAAATTTTAATAAATTATATTAACAATTAAAATTTATTTCATCATTAGAGTCTTTGTAAACCAAGTCTTTTTTTACTTTGTTCGTTAATTTTCTAATTTAAATCAAATTTATGTGGAGGAATTTGCTTTTCAGTAGAGTCCCTTCTTAAAATTAATCATTTTAATTATCTAATTCTAAAAAGTTTGGATTTAAGTTTGATTGTTAGTAAACTCCCATTTTCTTAACAAATGTGATATTCAAGTAAATAAATAATTACATTAAATCCAACAGATAAACAAATATGTCACGTAAGGCAATTAATTAATTGCTCATCAGTAGAGTCCTTTTTCTCAAAATTAATCACTTGACTTCAAGCTTAGTCCATAAAATCTTAAAGCCAGTTTGCTCGCCAGAAAGATTATTTTTCTAAAAATTATCACATTTCCTCAAAAAACTAATTTAATAATTAGATTAGTAAATGAATAAATAACGCATATAACTAAATGTATAAATGATATATAATATTTGTGAAGCAAACAAAGTATTTTGACAACAAAAAAAAATTAAATATGTCTATCATAATTTTAGCTTTTTTATAACATAAAATTTTTCTCTAAATGTTACATTTAATTAAATAAAGAAATAAGTATATTTAGTATAAAATTAATTAAAACAATAAATAAATAAAATAATAACAATTGTTAAATAAATGAATATAACAATTTTTTAAATTTTACAACATAATTTCTCGAATTTACTATTACTCTTATATTTATTATATTATTTGCAATATAAAAATTATTTGATAAAAGTACTAAGATTTTTTTTAGTATAAATTCAAATACTAGAATTATAATATTTAAAATAAATTAATCGATAAATATATATATATTAACTAGTGGTATATGGCATCGTGGCTTAAGGCAAATTGCTGGAACCTCCCGTACCGTAACGAAATGTTCGAGGAATATTAAATGTTTTCAAATAGATTATAAATAAATACTGTTACATTGTCTAATATTTATAAGAATTATATAAACTGAATTGCAAAATTAAAATTATTTATTTAAAGTATATAAGTGTCCTTTAGAACTTCAGCCAGAATTCAAATTAAAATCTGAATATACAAAAAAAAAGTTTTTTTTCCAAAATCAAACTGGCTTTTGGGTTTATTTAGAACAAATATCTAGATTCTAGATGACTTTACTGACCTGAAAATTTTGATTTTATAATTTGCCGAAAATAATTAATCAGACTCTACTACCAAACAAATAGAAATTTTTTTTTAAGGAAAATTACTCTACGAGCTGTGAATTAATTGCTTCATATAACATTATTCATGAATTTATTTGAGCAAATGTAAAAACTAACAAAATCTAATAATACTTTTTAGAGTGTCAAAGGTTTAAGAATTATCAAAATTAGAATGCAGGTATTTACAATATTCTTAATAAATATAATTTAATAAAAAACCGTGAAGAAACTAACAAAAAAACTGAAATTATAAATTTGTTTGGAATTAGAAGTGAGAAAACAGTTGAGTAAAAAAATTGAAATTTATTGGTTTATTTATATAATTAATTATTATAGAAAGAAATCGCACTGTTAAAACTAGAGTTTGTCGGTTTTCAAAAACTGGTTTTGAAAACCGGTTTTTTGGCGAAAATTATGGAATTCGAAAACCGGTTTTTTAGTGAAAAAAGTCGGTTTTCACTGTATAAATGGAAAATGACAAATATAGCCAAACATAAAAGATAGATGAAAGGGTTTTGATTCATGAAATCATATCGTTTCAATAGCATTTGATATCTTATCAGTCTGCAATGGTATCCAGAAAGATTTTGTATATATTAATTTAGATTTTTATACTAGTGTATATATTAATTTAAATCAGTGTGACTTCTTCTTGAAGAAGTAACTTCCTCTACTCAAACTTAAAAAAAAAAAGTTTTAAACCCTAGAAGTCACAAATTAAAGAACAAAAAACTTAGAATTATTATATCGGGCTTTAAAAACAATTAAGCATAATTTGGTCGCAAGTATGAAAGTAATTTCTATTTCAGAAAATTTTGTGAGCAATCAAAGGACATGTCTAAGTAGCAATTCGATAGACGTTCTCAGTTTTTTTGAAATTATATTTTATCAAACAAAAAAACAATTTGAATGTTTAAAATTGATTAATTAAAATTGTTCGAAACAGGCAATACCCGAGTTTAGCTTAATTGTTTTTAAAACTAAAATTGATATTAACAAGTATGTATCAACATGTATCTAATATTTTTTTATTTTTTTATTTTTAATGAATGTTTTTTATTTAAAAATGCATTATTTTTATTTATTCGAAAACTTTCCTTTCACAAAAATATTTTCATTCTTATATGTAAAAATGATGCATGAATAACGAATAATTATTTTCAAAGTTATTTAATCAAGATAAACTATATTTTAGTTCTATTAATTAAAGTTAAATACTTTTGTTTACTATCTATAAAATTGAACAATAAATAAATTAAGACAAATACTGCTCTGAATTACACTAAATTTGCGGATAAATTACAGAATAATCGAGCAAAAATTTATTTTCTATATGAAATTCGAAAACCGGTTAAAACCGGTTATTTAGTAAAATTAAAATTCGAAAACCAGTTTTCTGAAATGTCGGTTTTTGTATAAACCCTAATTAAAACCTATTGGTTATAGTATTTGTTGTTTCATTAAATAAGTTTCTAATAAAACGTTTGGTTTATTAGTATGTTAGTTCAGATAACTGTTCTAATTTAAAACCAGAATGTAAAATAATTTTTAATATGTCTACAAATAAATAATCAAATATATAAATACATTAATTATATAATTAAACAAATACATAAATATAATTCCATATTATAATTATATCAAAATCTCGTACAATACTCATCCCTTCGCGCGTCCGGACGAAAAGCGAACAAACTTTATAACGCATATAAATACAAACATACGGATATAATATATATATATATATATATATATATATATATATACATTTATATATGTGTATATATGTTTGTATATAGGAGAAGAGAGATGACCCTAAGAGAGCTCTGAACACCTGTGATGTTAAGGTCCATTGACCCTTCATATATACTATATATTACTCGATACGACGATACGAAGTTGGTTGGTGCATCTCTTCTTGTTCTTTTGTAAACACTTTTTGTATATGTATATATATATATATATATATATATATATATATATATATACACAAAATTGAGTATTGCATTTATTCGGAGTTCGTTACAATAATTATTTATATCAATATTATTTTATTGTTAAATATTAGTTGCACTTCATAGCATACACTTCAATTTTGCTATAAAATTATTTACACAATAATACGGAACTCTAAGGTTTAAGTAATCCAAAAACGACCAATATTAACGAAATTTTCTGACATTTTTAACTTGAACTTATATTTTGAAAATCTTAACCCTTTCCACTCGGATGCCGCCATGCGTATGTATGTGCGGATACCAAATTTTTGATTTTGGAAACACGATTCAATCGATTTCAATTATTCAAAAAACTTCCGATTACTGTTAATAAAAAGACTAGTAGATTGGATAGTTTTTCGCAAAGGCAGGTCCAGCCGTTACGGAGATACGGCGCAAAGAGTGCAGAAAATGGAAATCGAGTTTTAGAGAGAACGGAGCGTCTGATTTTAATAATTCAAAAAACATTTTTTTTTTTTTCATGAAATAAAGAACTGGTGAATAAAAAAAAGTGATAAAATTTGCGAATAGCGATCAAAAATGATCATTATGCATATGCACAATTAATTATCAGATATTTTATAGATTTATAATATTAAGTACAATATGACGCGACGCTTACGCGCTTCGAAATTTTGTTTCCACACAGCTTAAGCAGTGTTTTCTATCTAAATATTTAATTTGCTTTTTCACTCCAAAATGTATACTTTATTTGCCAGTCAGTAGAGTTCCTTCTTTACTTGTTCTTTTGTAAACACTTTTCGTATTTATATATATATATATATATATATATATATATATATACTAGCTGACCCGGCAAACGTTGTTTTGTCATCAAAAATATTTTGCCGCTTTGTAGAAGTTCTTA
The DNA here is from genome assembly GCF_003426905.1 of Ctenocephalides felis. Classification (NCBI taxonomy): domain Eukaryota; kingdom Metazoa; phylum Arthropoda; class Insecta; order Siphonaptera; family Pulicidae; genus Ctenocephalides; species Ctenocephalides felis. The sequence continues at coordinate 1,388,948 of NW_020538040.1, read as the reverse complement.
TAATATACATGATATATTAATAATAATGTTATATTTTTATTACACAAATTTCTTTACATTTCGATAATTAATTCCAACGCATCATAGTGTTTTGTTTATTTTACTTTTATTTAAATCAAATAGTGAAATATTTTTTTTAATCAATAAATAAATTAGATTTTAGTCTGAATCAACGCAGTACCATTATCTAAATATATAATTTTTTATATAAATATCAGATTTTTTACTTTTGCATTTAATTTAAAAATATTGAATGTCAATTTCATATATCCAATATGCACTAAATTTATAAATGTCAAAGTATTTATTTTACTATAATGTTTTGTATCTATAATTTGTTTGGCAATATTGCCTATAACATAACTTGGAATAATTTTTTTTGTTTCTTTCTTTTGTTCTTGTTATTTTTTTTTTCAAAATGCCGCTTTTTTATTATGAATTCTCTATAATGTTTTGATGAAGTTTTGGTATCCGAAATAATTTGGTAAGCTAATCAATTAAATCTAAATTGTAAATCTATTTATATAATTATTTTCATAAATATTGACAAATGACATTTGACGATTTTCATGTCAACATTTATTCAAATTTATAAACATTGATTTTTAATTAGATTTAAAACTATAAATTGTGATTTTGAATATAGCATTTCATCTAATTCGGATATAAATGTTGGATATATATATATATGTATATGTTTTTGAAAAAATCAAATCTTTTTTTCTCTAATTTTCCATAAATTTTGTCATTTGTTATTTGTTTTGTTTTTTTTTAGTCATTTTCTGTCAAAATTTTTAGAAATTTATAAAAATTATATATTTATATTTCAAATTTACTTTTCAAAATTTCCTATAACCTAAAATGGATATATATGCATACGATGAGCCAATAAAATTTAAAATCGGTTCAGGAGTTTGGGCGTCCATCGCGAACCAACATCGTGACACGAGATTTATATATATATATATATATATATACATATACAAAATTGAGTATTGCATTTATTCAGAGTTCGTTACAATAATTATTTATATCGAAATTATTTTAACATTAAATACTAATTTACATGTATATAATAAAATAGCATTCTAATTTTGCCAAAATAGGCAAATTCAGCAATTAATAGTATGAGGAGATCGTTTATAACTTTTTGGTATTTTTGTTAAAATTTGGAATGTTTTTACAACAAATTAAATTTTAGTGTTTGTATCATAGTAGACAATGATCAAAATCATATTAAAATTACAACGTTCGTCTTGAGATTGATTGTTTTTGAATTATTAGCCATTGGTGAACTCGATTAGTTGCATTTTTTTATATTTTTGTCTATAGTGCTTAAATTTGTTTTACAAGATTTATGTTGTTGTATATCAATAAAACGCTTATAAAGTTATCTACTAATTTGTATATAACGTTTCATAACTTTTCGAGCAAAATTGAATAGGAAAAATTAGTAAAATTTTAATAGTATATAGTTATTGGCCATTGCCAACTTAGTTTTGCTACTTAAAATTTTTTCAGCAAATAGTAGTAAGTGTTATTACAGTAGTACAAAATTTTCGATACATGAAAAATCAATACGAACTATATTATAATATTTAGCTAATTTTGAAATTGTCGCGTTCAAAATTTGATAATTGAAACAAATTTTGACGAATTAAGTTCAAAAACCAAAGTCTCGATTTGCTAGTTGGTGGAGAGTTGTCTTCAGTATGTTTGTAATTTGCTCGTCAGTAAGGTCGAAAAAAATTAAAATTAAAATGAATGGAAACATAAAAGTGTATTTTTTAAATACATATGTATTTAATTATATACACTTTATTACAAAGTCACAAATTTTGGAACAACACAACTCAAAGTAAATAAAACAAAACTTTAAACAAAATTTTATCATTTATAGTGCAAGTTCATACATGAATCAAAATATAATATAACAATATTTGTTGGAACTTCCCGTACTGCAATGAAATATTCGAAGGTTTTTAAGATTTTTTCAAAACATTGGTTTGTTTCAAATTATAGAATTTTTTTAAAAATTGCATTTTATCAAAAACTACATGACCAATATCTGCACTTTTTGTGTCGTATCTCCGAAACGGCTAGGCCTGCCTTTGCCAAAAGCTCACCACGACGTCTCCTCATCAAGAGGAATCGCATGTCTCTCGATCCATTCAAATCGGTTGATCCGTGCGCCCGAAATCGTCTACGAAATATACACGCACATCAATTTTTTTAAGGTATGCCAAAATGTTCAGAAACCTTCAAAACGTAAAGATATATAAAAATTTTTATTTTCGATTTTTTTGTGATTACTATAACCTACCCTACGAGAAGTTAAAAAAGGACTCTACTGACGAGCTAAATTAGTATTAACATCATAAAACTGATTTATTTTGAAAATCGGTTCAGCCGTTTTTATAAGGATAATTTACGTCGAACTAAGCCTTTTCTAATTTGTGTGTCAAACGATTCAGAATGATTTAAATCATAGAAACTACATAAAATTTGCACTTGCAAAAAAAACGACGAAGAAGAGGAAGACTTCAAATTTTTATTAGTGACAACATTTTTGAAAAAATCTAGTTGTAAATTTGTTTACGTATAGGTACATAATTATAGTTTTCCAAAAAAATATTTAATAGTTAACAATAACAAAACTGAACTCCCTAAATTCTATTAAATTCTAATATTGATGAAAAAATTAGAACACAAAACTAATTTACAACTAATTTTAATTTTAAATGCAAATGAGTAGAAAATCCTAATTTAGAAGAACAAAACTTTAAATTATTTAAAAGATAAGAATGATAATTAAATATATTAGATTAAATTTTAAAAACATTCTAATTTTTCAAAAAAAAAAAAAATTAACTACGAACTAAATTTATAACTAATCACAAATTTTAATTAATTATAATTAATTCACAATAATAAAATTAAAAATAAATTAATGAAAAATAAAAATGGACTAATAAAATAAAAATAATATTCTGTTAATTTTTGCACAAAGATGAATCATCACATAATTTGCAACTTGTGCGAATAAAATAACCATGTTATCTTATCTCGAGATAAAATTACATCAAACCTAGGTCAATAATGATTTTCGACCGATAATAAATCAAAATTGACGTCAATATCTAATTATGAAAAATAAATTACGCATTTAGGAATAAAATAATAAAATATAAAATTTTAAAATTTTGGTTCGTCCTGGACTAAAGAAAATATGATATAACATTCGGTATTAAGAAAATCGTTTAAAACTCATGCTTTTTACACTAAAGTACATTAATTTTAGTAATTGTTATCATAGTACATATATTGATGAATGTTATACTTTAATTACAGTGCGAAAATGCAAACAGTGCAGCCTGCAGAGCTCTCTAAAATTAATACTGTTGTGTATATTACAATTGTTTTATTTACGACTTTTCTTATTAGATTTTTTTTTCTTTTGTTTTTGGTACAAAACATATCGATTTTAGTATTTGTTATAATAGTAGACATATTTGGCAATAACATACTAAAATTTCAGCATCGTAGTACAAACGGTGCAGCCTGAGGAGCTTTTTAAACATTCATTATTATTTGAAAAGTTCAGTGATTTTAATATAGGATGTATTTTATTTGCTGCAATTTCAAAGAGCTTTTCAGACCATACCTTGGGCGCTAGGATGCTGTAATTTTGGTAAATCATAAATAAATATATTTTTATAAGTACTACATTAAAAAATCTGTAAGTTTTGTTTTAGTTATTGAATTATTTTATATTTATCCTGGTAATGCGCCAAACGCAAACATTATTGGCGGTACATTTTCAAGGAGCCCATCAGGCTAAAACAAAAGTACGAAAGTGCTAAAATTTCGGCTAGACATACCTCAAAGTATCTATTTTATTTTGTGTTAAAATAAGACAGCTATCTTATCCCAAAACCCAACAATAAAAATTATCGTCAATATTTGTTCAATTTTTCCTTCATATTGCACCTTAGTTTTGTTTTAATTTTTTGTTTCCCAGATGTGTTTTTTAGGCAACTCGCCAATAGGCACTATCTTATATTATCTTATTATTTTATCTTACGATTTTGAAATCTGGCAATTATATTATGAAATATTATTTTAACGTCTGTGTGTATTTTCTTATTACATGATTCATCAACATGTTTTTTGCTGCCCATAGGCAGCTCGTTCGAGAAACATATATACATTTATATATATATATATTATATATATATATATATACTTGTATATATATACGTGTATATATGTATATATACATGTGCATTTATATATAAATGTATAAGAGTGCACGCGACAAATGCTCAACAGGTTTATACGAGTCGATTACAAGGATGTGTAAAGTTTATATTTTATATTTATAATATATATTTATTTATATATATATATATATATATATATATATATATATATATATTGTAAGTTTGGATATTTTTGTCTCAAACTATAATTATACTAACCGAATGCTTCAAGATTTATGAACAATATGAACATCCAAACCACGTGCATTAAATATCTACGTTCGATAACAATTTTAAAGTATACCGAGTTGCTGTATGGTTTTGGTGTATTAGAAAACATTATAGCTTACTTATTTTCGAACAAATTCACCGAATATTTCATTAAGATTGGACAAACGGTTCAAAAGTTACAAGACATGCAATAAATAAATGCACCAAAAAGTCGAGTCGATGTCGATTTGAAGTCGCGTCGTACTATATACAGTACGGTGGGTCAAAATGTTCCAAAAAATAAAAATGCATGTTGGGTATCAAATGAAAGGTCTCGACGGCCACAAGACGAATATCATAGTTATATACCCTAAAACCCAACAGGGTTCCGTATATTATATATGTACCACAAAATCTACAATTAATTTGCACCTTTAAAAACAACTATACATCCTAGAACGCTAAAATTAGAACATATATTTCTACAAAACATTTACAATCACCACAAATACTAAAACTTCTGAATTTTACTATAAGCTACTACCAAATCAATTTTCAAAAGGGTGTAACAAAAGATTATTAGACACATTTTCAAATGCAATTTCTACGTATAAAAAAGTTTATATAGGTCTTAGCAGTATTAGACAATATTTTAGATTATTTAATTTTAAACAAATTTGCCGAATACATCATTCATATCAATCGAATGGTTCAAAAGTTATCAAAGAGATTTAATAAACAAATGCACCAAAAAGTCGAGTCGATATCGATTCGATGTCGCTTCGTACTATATACAGTACAGTGGGTCAAAATGTTCCAAAAAGTAAAAATTCATGTTGGGTATCAAATGAAAGGTCTCGACGAGTTTTTCACGAATATCATGGTTATAGACGTTAAAAGCCAATAGGGTTCTGTACCCGTTACATTTAACAATGATATAAGCATATATTATAGAATTTTTCAAAGAAAACCGAATAGTAATTATTATTATTCTAAGGAAGCTATTGACAATATTTTTTGCTACCGTAAATATAAAAAGCTATATTTTATTCAAAATATACATAGTAGTACAAACGGTACAAAATACTTCATAAAAACAAGTCATATGAACACTTATACATTTTTAATTGCAATTTTAGAGCTGATCTAGTTGCTGTAGAGTTTTATAATATTAGACAATATTTTAGATAATTCAATTTTAAACAAATTTGCCGAATACATCATTTATATCAATCAAATGGTTTAAGAGATACAAAAGATTTAATCAATAAATGTACGAACGAGTCGAGTCGATGTCCAATCGAAGTCGCTTCGTACTATAAACAGTACAGTGGGTCAAAATGTTCCAAAAAGTAAAAATGCATGTTGGGTATCAAATGAAAGGTTTCGACGAGCATATTACGAATATCATAGTAATAGACTCTAAAAATCTATAGGGTTCCGTGCCCTTCATATTTAACTACAATCCTTAAAAAAATAATAGAATTTCGTATCCTCTACATTTAATTTTAAATTATTCATCAATTAACAAGATGTTATTTTGATTAAGAAATGTCTCGTAGCAAAAAGGGACTATACTGACAAGCAAATTGAATCTAGATTTTTAGATTGAAATTAGTAAAATATTGAAAAGCATTTTTGTGCAAGACTCCAAGGGGACTCTACTGACGAGCAAACTTAAAATAGATTTATAGAATAAAATTGGTAAAATGTTATATTAGGAAATATAATTAAAAAGGGATTCTACTGACGAGCAAACTAAATCTAAATGAATTTTTAATAATTTAGAAAATGATAATATTATAAACTTAATTTATATGAGAGTAAGGTACTTTTTTCTCAGAAAATTCTTATTGTTTTTTTTTTAATAAGATATTTTAGTTTTAGCATTTGTTGTCATATTTAAGTCTAACATTTACAATTTACACAAATATAGTACTAATAGTTTAATTATTAAAAATTATACAGTTTTTCAAATTGAAATGATTTTTTTTATCATTATTTTGTGCACTTGTTTCAAACAATTATTTATATCAATATTTATATACAAATATTTATTGATTTTAGTATTTGTTGTTATAGTAGACATATTTCAGCATAACATACTAAAATTACAACACTCTAGTACTAATAGTTTATTTATTAAAAATAATTTAGTAAACAATAAAAATATTGGAAAAAATCACTTTGGCCTCAGGTAGTTATCACACATTATTGTCAAAATTTAAAATTTCTATCAAAGTTTCATCAATTTTAGTATTTGTTGTTTTAGTAGACATATGTAAGTATAATATATTAAAATTTTAGTATTGTAATACAAACGGTGCGAACACAAAAAAGTATTTAAAAATGATCAAAATTACTTCAGATAGTATTGATTTGAGGCATATTTTGCCAAACAATTTTGTACTTGTGTGTTAATTGTAAAGAAACGGCTCTGCCGATCGGAGACTAAAGATATAACATACTTTAAAACCACGCAGAAGGCTTGAAAAAACAATAAATTTTCATTCAAAACATTTAATTAATCATCAGAACGTAATTTTTTTTTGATGACAAAAAAATCTATTTTGATAATTTCACCAGACTTTGTGGCACCAGATATTTTTTTTATTCTTATCTTTTTAGATAACACTATATATATTGTTTTTTTAATCTTATCATTTAAGATAACACACATAACGTGATATTGTTTTTAAACATTTAGAAAGTATGTATTTCGTCATCTTTCAATTATTTATTTATTTATTACGCATTTTCATAAAAATATTCTTATAATCTAAAAATAAGATTTTTATCATCATTATCAACAAAAATCACATGATTCATTATTATCAGGTGTGATAGAAAAATAAGGAAATCACAGGAAAGTAGACACTTTGGCATTTGAAAAAATTATTAATGTATTTTTGAAGTAAAACTTCTTAGGCGACATTTTGATAATTGGATAATGGGCGAGGAAGTTTACAGAACAGTTTAATATATTTTGTTAAATAAATTATAATTTTAATAAAAATTTATTAATTTTAGTATTTGCTGATTTAGTACACATATTAAAAAGTCACATACTAAATTTACAGCTTTCTAATTTAATTGGTACTAATTTAAATTATTTTTTGAAAGTTAGTATTACATTAATTCAGTATTATATTGGATTACGATTTGTAGGTACATTTTATTAATTTTTGTTGAATCATTCAAAATCGGCTTAACCGATTTTGATGAAAAATTTATATCTAACACACATCATTCATACGTATAGAATGGTTTTTGAATATTTTCAATATTGTTTAATATATTAAAGAAATGTGAATCAAAGTTTGCCAAATGAAGCAAAATAAAGTTGTTAATGTCTTAGTAATGTATTTTGAAGAGCTCTTCAGGGTAAATGATTTGCGATAGAGTGTTGCAAATCAGACTTGTTATACTTTAGTATGTATTGTATAATTACAAATACTAAAATTAATTATTATTTCTTATAATTAATAATAATAGTATAAATTTGAGACAAGTGCACAAAATAATAAGAAAAATTTGAAGGACTGTTGTACTATTATTATTCAGTAATAATTTTTTTAAAATTAAACTATTAGTACTAAAATGTTGTAATTTGAGTACGTTATACATAAATATGTCTACTATGATAACAAATACTAAAACTAATATATTTTATTAAAAATTGTGAACAATAAAAATTTTATCAAAAAAGTACCTTACTCCCATATAAATTTAGTTTACAATTTTATCATTTTCTAAATTATTTTTAATATTTAAACTATTAGTACTAGAATGTTGTAATTTGAGTACGTTATACTTAAATATGTCTTGTATAATAACAAATACTAAAATTGATGATTTTTTTTATTTTTTTAAATAAAATTTTAATAATTGTATGAAAAAAGACGCCAAACTAAACTTTTACTGGGACGATTGTTAATAAATTATTTGTTACAATTTTTATAAATAATTTTGTTTCAAAAGTTATCAAGTGTTATATACAAGTTTATAGATACTTCAATTAGCTTTCTAATGATATATACATTTTATATATTGAATGAAATTTGTTTAACAAAATTACAACAATAGTGTTAAAAAGTACTACATTTTTGTTCTAGTAAAACATTATACGCAAGTGTTAATTTTCAATAATTTTTTGTAAATAATTTTGTTCTAAAAGTTACAAATTGTTATATACAGATTTGTAGATAATTTAATTAGCTTTCTATTGATGTATACAAGTTATGAATAAAATGAAGTTTGTTTAACAAAATAGCAATAATTGTGCTAAATTAATTTAACATAATTTAACATTAATTTAATGTGATAAAACATTTTAGGCAAGTGTTTGGTTTTGCATAATTTTTTATAAATAATTTTGTTCCAAAAGTTATAAATCGTTATATACAGATTTATAAATAATTTAATTAGCTTTCCACTGATACATCATTTGTATTTATAAATGCAATAAATTTATATTTATTCAGCAAATGTATGACGAATGCTGCGACAGTAAAATATTCATCATGCTAGTTTTTAGATATTTTTAGTAATTAAACTATTATTACTAGAATACTGAACTTTTAGTATATTATACTTAAATACGACCTTTATTATTACAAAATTCTAAAATTTGTAAAATTCCAACAATGACCAAAGATATTTGCATTTTTCTTAGAAAAGTTCATGGAACATTTATAATTTTGTTATATGCGATAATACTAATTGTTTGCTTTGGGCTTCAATTTAAAAATTTTATGGAGGTTTGTCATCCAGTAAATTATTTTTTATAATTAAACTATTTATACTAGAATGATATAATTTGGATATAGTATACTTAAATATGTCTACTATGATAAAAAATATTAAAATCGAAAACAATGCCGTCACAATTTAAGATATTAATAAAATTGCAATGAAAATACAAAATTTAAACTGAAAGCTGTATTATATATTTTATATGCAATTTAGTATTTTCTATGTCGTTATATTAACCTGAACCTGTCAGGTTACTTGTGTATATATGTATATACATATGTATATACATATATACATATATACATGTATATATTTATCCAGGTATAGGTTTTGGATTCAGGTTTCTCGACTGATTAGTTAGATCACGAATGAACATGTCGAAGCCTGTTGAAACAATACGTTTTGACCATAGTAAAAAAAGGTTTAAAATTATTTTTTTTATTACAAAAAAATTGTGAAGGGTATATTAATGCGTTGTTGATTGTTTGGAATGATTTGCCTATCGGCAAGTTGCTGTAAAATGAATTTGAAGGCGCGAAGAGCACTGTTTTGGAGTTAAGTGTTTTGTTGAGGTTTTGGTAATATTTGGAATTATAAATAAAGTTTTGTTGGTTTTATTATTCGCGGTCATAATAGATGTATTTATGTGTGTTATAGTCGAAGTATAGCTTTCTAGAGTCAGTAGTACGTCCTGGAGAGCTTATTGAAATATATAATATAATTTTGTAACCCAGGGCGTACTAGGTACTTGTTACAGTTTTTTTATATTATTTTCATTTAGTTTTAAAATTTTATTGATTTTAGTATTTGTTGTCATAGTAGACATATTTAAGTATTACATACTTGAATTACAACATTCTAAAATTAATAATATAATTATTAGAAAAACGTTAAAAATTAGCTTGATATTTTACTGTTGCAGCATTTGTACTACACTTGTTGTATTTTTTTAAATAAATATAAATGTTATGATTTTATATTTGATATCAATATGTCATTGAAAAGCTAATAAAATTGTTTAGAAATCTGTATATAACATTTAAGATATTTTAGAATAAAATTATTTATAAAAAATTGTTCAAAACCAACATTTGATTTAAATATATTATGAGGACTCTGTGCTTTTCAAGTATAATTGTTGCAATTTTGTTAAATAAATATTAAATTTTTTAATTTTATAATTAAAATTAATATATCGTTGAAATGATAATAAATTTATCTACAAATCTGTATATGATATTTTATAACTTTTAGAACAAAATTATTTATAAAAAATTGTTCAAAAACCAACATTTGATTACAGTATTTTATTAGGACGTTATGCATTTCTAGTACCATTTGTTGCTATTTTATTAAATAAATATTAAATTTTATAATTTTATAATTAAATGTAATATATCATTAGAAAGATAATTAAATTATCTATAAATCTGTATATAACAATTTATAACTTTTAGAACAAAATTATTTACAAAAGTAACGCAAAGTCAAAATTTGTGTTAAATATTTTATAACGTTTTTGATTAAAAATTTGGTAAAATTTCATGAATTTCACAAAAGTCATCAATTTTAGTATTTGTTCCTAAAGTATACATATTCTGGTATAAAATACTAAAATTATAAAATTCTAGTACTATTAGTTTAATTATAAAAAAAATATTTACTAAATAGTAATGTAATTTTATGAGTAATTATAAAAGATTTTACTCGGTACTAATAATTGGCGTATTTGGTTGTTTCAAATAATAATATTTATTGTTGACTAATTACAAATATTTATCAGTTTTAATATTTATTGTTATAGTAGACATATTTAAGTATAACATACTTGAATTACACTATTCTAGTACTAGTAGTTTATTTCTGATATTTTTTTTTAATTATGTAATTTTGATAAAAGTATAGCATTTTACAAAATTATTAATTTGCATGTGCTTTTCTCAGAAAGTTGTTAATATACTAAAATATGCACAAAGTTTTAATAATTTTATTATTTGTTGTCATGATAGATATATATAAGTATAACGTGCTCAAATTCAACATTCTAATATTAATAGTTTAATTATAAAAAATAATTTAGTAAATACTAAAATTGCAACAAAAATTCAAATGAGTCTTTGGTACTTATCTTCAATAATTGTTAAAATTACAAATTCTTATTAAAATTTCATTAATTTTAGTATTTGTCGTCATAGTAGACATATTTAAGTATAATATACTAAAATTTCAATATTGTAGTACAAACGGTGCGACCATAAAATATTTCAATATGATATAAATTACTTTATTTTCACCTTACTTCGATTTTATACAAAATTTCTATATACATTTTATTTTCCTAATTATCTAAATTAGTATTTGTTGTTTTTTTTTTAATTTAGAAAGTTTTTATTTGAAGTAATATAAAGGAAACATTAATTATAATATACAGATTTAAAAAACTGAATTATAGTTTTAATATTATATTAAAAATATACGTACACATTTAATGAAAATTTTACCAAGGAGATTTTATAGATTAAGTTTTCAATACAAAAAATTTCATTATAAAAATTAGATAGTGAAAACAAAATAATAAGTAATAATAATAATGATAAATTAAAATAATAAGTAAAATAATTAGAACAAATTTTAAAAAAAAGCGAAAAAAAAGATTAAATTATCATTTTTAATAAATTCATTTTTTTTATTTTTTGTTTAATATTTCTAATGAAAGTCTGAAGTTTTTATCATTATTTTTTAACATATATATATATATATATATATATATATATATATATAAACTACTTGCCAATAGGCACTATCTTTCACTTCATCCATATTTCTCAATAGAATAAATTCACTTTTGTTTTTAGTACAGGAAATATTATTTTAATACTTTGTAATAGTTGTATTTGCTAAAAGTCATTGGAAATAATAACATTTATAAATCTATACGTATATATATATATATATATATATATATATAAGTATATATTTACACATATTTCCTAAGATTTGCTCTCAAGACAATTCCAAGATTACTTTAGTTTTTCTCGTAAACTTTTTGTGAAAATTGCAAAATGAAAATTATTTCAACATAAGTTACGACATATATATATATATATATATATATATATATATATATATATTTCCTAGATTTATATTATTAGTAATATACAATATTTATATTGAATTTTATATTAAACAAATAACAAATAAAATTCTTTCCATTTGAACAGATGGATATTTTTGGAGTAAAAAAAAACAATTTCAATTTTCAATTTGGCCCTCAGTGCACACATTTGTTCTGCACTGCTATAACTATAACAAATCAATCTTTGCTATATATATTTTCATAACAAACACTAAAACTAATGATTTTTTACATATTGAATTTTATATTAATATTTTCTGAAGACAGTACTAAGAAAAACCATTATTTACCTCGAAGTATTTTTTTACTTTCACGAAGTCCTCAGTGCACAAAGTTTGTCCTACAATGTTGTAAATCAAGTGCATTAATACCTTATATGTCTACTATGACAACAAATACTAAAATTGATATTTTTGTGAATAATTTGTTTAAATAAATAGGAATGTAATTGCGTTTATTGCTTCTTTGTTTATGCAGTTTAATGAAACAAGATTCAGCAAATTGTCTTTTGTATAATTTTTTTTCAAAATTAAAATAATCGGGTTAAAAAAATCCATAATGTGTTTAGGAAATTTGCTTAATCAGTAGGGTTCTATTTTTTTTATTTCAAATTCTATCCTTATTTAATTTGCCTCTCAGTAGAGTTCCTTTTTTATTTCAAATTCCATCTACATTTAATTTGCTTGCCTGTAGATTTCTTTTTATAAAAGAGAGCTTAATTCTTTTTTTTCAAGAATTGGTTTTATATAGAAAGATTTATGTTGCTCCTAAGTAGAGTCCTTTCCTTAACTTTTAATTAAATATAACAATAATTGTATATTCTTCTCTTTTACTACGTTTACTTTGCTTGCCAGTAGAGTTTTTTCCTTAGTAACAAATTAATTAAAATTTTGTTGTTGTAATATTTTGTTTGTCAGTAGAGTCCCTTTTTTTCATTTCGATTTTAGTTTAAACTTTTTTTCCAGTCGAGTTCTATTGATAATTAATAGTTAACTATAAAATTATAAAGTTTATTTATCATATATTAATTTTATTTTTTAATAGTTTTTTGTCAGTAGAGTTTGTCAGTAGAATTCTTGATTATCTCGTTAGTAGAGTTAATAGAGTTTTTTACATTTTTTGCATAATTTGCTTGTCAGTAGAGTTCTTTTTTATCACAAAGTGTATTTAGTTTCAATTTGCTCGTCAGTAGAGTCCCTTTTTAATATAACATTTTAGCAATTTTATTTTGAAAATTTAGATTTTATTTGCACGTCAGTAGAGTCCCTTTTTAATATAACATTTTACCAATTTTGATTTGAAAATCTAGATTAAGTTTGCTCGTCAGTAGAGTCTCTTTTTAATACAGCATTTTACCAATTTAGTTTTGAGAATCTAGATTAATTTGCTCGTCAGTAGAGTCCCTTTTTAATAAAATTTTGTGTGAATTTTATTTTGGAAAATCTAGATTTTATTTGCTTGTCAGTAGAGTCCTTTTTTAATATAACATTTTACTAATTTTATTTTGAAAATATAGATTAAATTTGCTCGTCAGTAGAGACCCTTTTTAATTCAACATTTTACAAATTTTATTTTGAAATATAGATTATATTTGCTCGTCAGTAGATTCTCTTTTTAATAAAATTTTGTGTGAATTTTATTTTGGAAAATCTAGATTTTATTTGCTTGTCAGTAGAGTCCTTTTTTAATATAACATTTTACTAATTTTATTTTGAAAATATAGATTAAATTTGCTCGTCAGTAGAGACCCTTTTTAATTCAACATTTTACAAATTTTATTTTGAAATATAGATTATATTTGCTCGTCAGTAGATTCTCTTTTTAATACAGCATTTTACCAATTTTGATTCAAAAATCTAGAATAAATTTGCTCATCAGTAGAGTCCTTTTTTTTATAACATTTTACCAAGTTTGTTTTGAAAATCTAGTTTAAATTTGCTCGTCAATGGAGTCCCTTTTCAATATAACATTTTACTAATTTTGATTTGAAAATCTAGATAAAATTTGCTCGTCAGTAGAGTCCCCTCTTTGACTTCAAAATTCAACATTTTGTTTGCTTGTCAGTAAAGTCCTATTTGCATTATAAAGTTAATTTAGATAAAATTTGCTTGCCAGTTATTATTCCAATTCAAAGTTCTATAATTACTTTTCTCGTCAGTAGAGTCCTTTTTTATCTTCTAATTTGCTAATTAACTTGCAAATCCTTTTAAATACAACATTTTTACAATTTTATTCTAAAAAACTAGATTAAAGTTGCTCGTCAGTAGAGTCCCTTTTTATTTATCAGTAGTCCCAGTTTGCTCGTCAGTAGAGTCCATTAAGAT
>NW_020538040.1:1352669-1373261 GCF_003426905.1 Ctenocephalides felis | reverse complement strand
AGTTCTTTAAAAAACGCAACAAATTAAATAAGCTTTGTTTTTGCACTGTATAATGCAAGAAATTTTTATATTATAGTAAATTTATTCATACTAATAGGACTCTACTGTCGAGCAAGTAATAAACGAATCTAAAAAATCATGAAAAAGAGACTGTACTGGCGAGCAAATTATTCAAAATAACGTAGAAAATAAAATTGAAACTGAGGAAAACTTATCGAAGTTGTTTAATAATATGCTTGTCAGTAGAGTCCTTCTTTTATCTATGAGATTCTTTATCAATTTGCTGGTCAGTAGAGTCCCTTTTTTGTTTTCTAGGTTATTTAATAGTTTACTCGTCTCTTTTTATTTTTTAGACTGTTTTAAAATTTAATAATTTGATCGTTAGTTCTTTTTTTATTTTCTAATTTATTTATAATTTTGCTCGTGAGCAGAGTCATTTTATTATTTTCCTGATTGTTTAATAGTTTGTTCATCACTAGAGTTCATTTTTTATTTTTTAGGTCATTTATAAATTTAGATGGAATAAAAAGCATAAGGTTTTTTATAGTATCATGTATTAAAAGGACTCTACTGACGAGCATATTATTAAAAAAATCTTGAATATAAAAAAGAGACTCTACTGACGACCGAATTATTAACGAATCTTTTTTATCTTGGAAATTATTGAATAATTTGCTCGTCAGTAGAGTCTCTTTTTATTTTTTTATAGACTATTTAATAAGTTGCTTGTCAGTAGAGTTCTTTTTTAATTTTTAGGCCATTAGTTAATTTGATACGTTGATTTTTTTAAATTTCTGCAATATTTATTAATTTGCCTATAAGTAGAGTCTCTTTTTTTGTTTTCTACGTTATTTAAGAATTTGCTCGTGGGTAGAGTTCTATTCTTATTTTCCTAATTGTTTAATTAATTTGCTTGTAAGTAGAGTCCTTTTTTATTGTTTTTATCGTTATTAGAGTTCTGTTTTTATTTTCTATTTTTTTTATTAATTAGGGCGTCAGTATTGTCCTTTATTTTCTTCAATATCTAATAATATATTCGTCAGTATAATCCGTTTTTTTTAAGACTATTTATTCATTTGCTCGTCAGTAGAGTCCCTTTTCATCTTGCAAATCGATTTTTAATTTGAGCCTGAGTTTTCATTTAAGTCGAATTTCAATATCCTTGTTAGTAGAGTCCATTTCTACATTTTCTCGTCAGTGTAATTCTTCTATGCATTTGCTTGACCTTTTTTGTTGTTACATGTTGCTCGTAAATAGAATTTTTATTATATCCTAGTTGTTAATTTGTTTTATCTTCTAGGTCAAGTAGAGTCATTTTTTGATATTCAGTGGCTGTTTTATTTGCTGTACTTTTTCTGTTCAGTTTGCTCGTCAGTAGAACCTATGTATTAATTCATTTGTTTTTTGTAAGAACAAATTTTTCAAATACATCTTTCATACTAATCGAATGGTTTGAAAGTTACAAGAGATATAATAAATAAATGCATAAACCCAAATGATTTTTTTTGAAGAGTACGTTTGGGATATATATATATATATATTTATATATATATATATATATATATATATATATATATATATATACTAGCTGACCCGGCAAACGCTGTTTTGCCATCAAAAATATTTTGCCGCATTGCAGAAGTTCTTATAATATACATTATATATTAATAATAATGTTATATTTTTATTACACAAATTTCTTTACATTTTGATAATTAATTCGAACGCATCATAGTGCTTTGTTTATTTTAATTTTATTTATGTCAAATAGTGAAATATTTTTAATCAATGAACATATAATTAAAATATGCATTAAAATCATATTGTCTTTAAATAATATGTCATTTTATAAATAGTATTTATTACTTTGGTGCTTGATATGGGTATGAATTTGTAATAAAATATATTCTTTCTGACAAATAGTTAAAAACTTATTTATTTTTTATTTATTTTTTTATTTACATATATACATTATTTTCATATCTCAGTCAGACAGAGGTGCCTGGTATAAGAGATTATGAAAAACAGTTTTTATATAATATATACATTTCATTCGACTATAATATCTATTTCATTAATATAATATCTATATATTAATTCTTCAGTCTTCTTTGTTATAATTTTCAAAATTATTTGACATTTCATACTTCAAAAATTAATTCACTCGCATCATAGCGTTTTGTTTATTATACTTTTGTCATGTCAAATACGTCAATATTTATTTTTTATAAATTAATAATTATTTTAAGTCATCAATGAATATATTATATGATTGTTAAATTCATAAAAAAGTGCAAATTCAACACAGGAATATTGTGGAAATAAATATTTTTTTACATAAAGATCCGATTTTTGACATTTGCATTTCATTTCAAATTAATTATGACTGTCAAAATATTTTCTTTTGGATCGAAATTTAATATAATATGATATAATATTTAGTTTGTCTAGTTTGTTTTTGTCAGATTGCAATGATACCTTCAGATTGTACTATTCCATTTAAGAGGTTACAATTTTCTGTATGATTAACGTTTGCGATGGCAATCAAAATTTATCTCAACTCATATAATAATAATATTTTATTTTAATTACACAAATTTCTTTACACTTCGATAATTAATTCCAACGCATAATGCAGGTGTTTTGTTTATTTTAATTTTGTTTATGTCAATTTTTTTTTTAAATTAATGAATAAATCAGGTTTCAGTCTAAATTAACAAATCAGTATCTTTATCTGAATATACAATTTTTTATATAAATATTTGATTTTTTACATTTTCATTTAATTGAAAAATAGTGAATGTCAATTTCATATATTCAATATGCAGTATATTTGTAAATGTCAAAATATTTCCTTTTTGGTCGAAAATTAATATATGATATTTATTTTACAATATTGTGTTGTATCTATAATTTGTTCGGCAATATAACTTGGAATAATTAATTTATTTGTTTCCTACAGAAGTCGTTAAACATTTTTTTTTTTTTGTGAAATGTCAAATTTTTGTTCATGATTAATTTTAAATTAAATATGCCGCTTTTTTATTGTGATCTCTGATCTATAAGGTTTTGATGAAGTTTTGGTATCCGAAATAATTTAGCTAATCAAATAAATATAAATTGTAAATCTATTTATATAATTATTTTCAGAAATATTGACAAATGACATTTGACGATTTTCATGTCAACATTTATTCAAATTTATAAACATTGACTTTTAATTAGATTTAAAACTATAAATTGTGATTTTGAATATAGCATTTCATCTAATTTGGATATAAATGCTGGGTATATATATATGTATATGTTTTTGAATTAAATTTTTTGAACTGTCAAATTTTTTTTTCAAAAATCATAAACCTTTTTTTCTCGAGTTTTCCATAAATTTTGACATTTGTCATTTTAGTGTTTTGTTTTTTTTGGCCATTTTCTGTCAAAATTTTTAGAAATTTATAAAAATTATATATTTATATTTCAAATTTACTTTTCAAAATTTCCTATAACCTAAGTTGGATATATATGCACACGTTGAGCCAATAAAATTTAAAATCGGTCCAGTAGTTTGGGCGTCCATCGCGAACCAACATCGTGACACGAGGGTTATATATATATATATATATATATATAGATATATATATATATATATATATATAAATGCATCTATATTATTATAATAATAGGAGGGTTTTATATACATATATTTTTTACATTCAAGTTCTTATCTCGACTATAAGAGCTGAAAGGACAACAATGGACTCAATCGAAACGTATTTTTTTTTCTCTATGTCAGTTGAGATTCGAGAAAACTTATGAAATGACACGTTTTCAATGTTCGAAAGATAAAAAATAGATATCTCACGATTCTATACATATATAAATTCATATATACATACATAATATATACGAGATATAATATAATAAAAGGCTTTTTATGAGCGCGCAAGTCCTTCATATGATTCATAGGTACATTTTTTTATAGTTCCAAGTTTTTTTATAAATATTTTTTTGGGGTTTCAATATTAATGGAAATGAATAGTGTATTTGTATTTTGCTCGATGAGACCTTTCAAATGATACCCCACATGCAAAATGGTGTTTGAAAAACGCCTTGAGGCAAGTTGCCGTTTTGGTAGAAAAATAATGTATAAATAAAATTATTGTTTTTGCATAAATATATTAATAAAAATTAATATTATATTTTTATTGTGCTCGATTAGACCTTTCATTTGATACCCCACATGCAAAATGGTGTTTGAAAAATGCCTTGAGGCAAGTTGCTAATTTAATATGAAAAAGTAGGAAAATAATGTTTAAAGAAATTATATTTATTTATAATGAATTTATTAATGGAAATAGATATTATATTTAAATTTTACTCTCTGAGACCCTTCAAATGATACCCCACATGCAAAAAGCTCTTTGAAAAATGCCTTGTGGCAAGTTGCTGTTTTGGTATAAAAATAATGTTTAAATAAAATTATTATTTTCACATAAATATTTAAATAAAACCTAATATTATATTGATATTGTTTTTTTCGAGACCTTTCAAATGATACCCAACATGGAAAAAGTTGTTCGGAAACTGCCTTGAGGCAAGTTGCTCTTCAGTATATTAATTAGAGAATAATTCTTAAAACTAAATTTCTTAATCAAAATTAATTACAAAAAAAAAACAAAATTATAAAAATTTTGCATTATAAATTTAAAACAAATATCAGAACCAAATTGCATCTTTTCTATGTTTGTCCTAAATGTCCTATGGGCAAGTTGCTTATTCAATGCATAAATTAATATAAATAAAATTCAAATCTATATATATATATATATATATATATAATTATATAAATAAAATATAAAATATAAATTAATATGTAAATAAAATTGAAAATTTCTAGAATTAAAAAATAAATATTAGAATCAAATTACATTTTTTAAGATTTATTTATTGTCACATCATTTGCAAAAGTTGTTTACGATTTGCCTATCGGCAAGTTGCTATTTTAGAGATTATTTGTAGTAATAAAATTTCTTTGTTTTGATTTATTTTAAAATTTTAGAATGAAAATTACTTCTTATATAGTTTGTAAAATATTATATTAAATCTTCAAAAACAAGTTAGTAAATTTTAGTTAAAAAAATTAGTAATTCAGAAGAAAATATTATTGTTATTTTGAATATTATAGGTGGGTTGTTCAAGTGCAATTTTTTTTTTTGACAAAATTTGAAAGATTATTTAAAGATACAAAAATGAGATTCGGATACAAAGTACAAAATTGAAGTTAATACTTTAAGTTAAATTTTGCAAAAATATTTTTTATTAGAAACTACTGAAGATATAAACAATTTTGTAAATATGTATATGTTCTATACAATAATGTTATGATATGATGAATTTCAAAAATTTTGAAATATCTTTTCAACCAATTATTTTGACTTTATTTTAAATTATTCTTGAACAAAAGTTTATCGTTTAGTTTAGTAAAAATATTAAATGTTACTAAACTAAAATTTGTATTATTCATGAATATTTTGTTTTTTACTGACGTGGTCTTTACAGAAAAAGAAAGTTTTTTAAAATTGCACAACACAATGAAATGTGTAATTTATGCTAATTATTTCTACAAATCTATAATAAATAGTTTCAAGATGAAATCATAGATTTATATGGTCTGATCTTGAAATCTACGCACAAAAAATACCGTTATGCAAAAAATTATTTAAATCAATAAAAGTGAATCATTAAATATATATATATATATATATATATATATATATATATATATATATATATATATTTCTCAATGATCCCATTTAGCCAATGGCTAATAACTTGTCACTAAATTTTAAATTTTACAGATTTTTCCTATTTAATTTTGTTCAAAAGGTTATAAAACGTTATATATAGATTTGTAGATAATTTTATTAGCATTTCACTGATATACAACAACATATATCTTGTAGAACAAATTTTAGTAATATATACAAAAATATAAAAAATGCTACCAATCGAGTTCAACAATGGCAAATAACTTGATATTATATTTTGAATTTTACAGATTTTTCCTATTTAATTTTGTTCTAAAAGTTATGAAACATTATATATGTATATAGATTTGTAGATAATTATATTAGCTTTTCATTGATATACAACAACATATATGCTGTACAAGAAATTTTAGCAATATATACAAAAATATAAAAAAATGCTACCAATCGAGTCCACCAATGGCCAATAATTAAAAAACAATCTCAAGGCGACCTTTGTAATTTTAATATGATTTTTGACACTAAATTTTAATTGTTTGTAAAAACATTCAAAATTTTAACAAAAATATCAGAAAATCATAAACGAGCTGAATTTGTCTACTTTGGCAAAATTAAAGTGTACATACAACTTATATTTAAAAATAAAACTAGTTGGTTTGATATTTGAGGCAAGTTACATGAACTTCCCGATATGTATAAATAATCGACTTAATGAATAATAAATAAATTAATTTATAAGTATTCCGAGTGGATTTATTACATATTATTGAAAACGAACGAAATTTTCAAAATTCAATAATTTTAATTAATTAATAATTATAATTGAATCAGTTTCCGTAGGACTTTAATGGTTTACTATGTTCAAGACCAAGTACACTATCGTTATACCAACTAAATCATCTAATTTTATTTTTAACAAACGTCAAAAAACTAGCTGTAAGTGGAATTCTGTCTTGAGGCAATTATGGCATCGTGCCTTAAGGCAAATTGCTGGAACTTCCCGTACAGTAACGAAATGTTTGAGGAATACTGAATGTTTTCAAATAGATTATTATAAATTAATATTGTAACATTGTCTAATATATTATTTATAAGAATTATATAAACTGAATTGCAAAGTTGAAATTGTTTAGAGTATATTAGAAATTTAGTCAGAATTAAAAATAAAATCTGAATTATTGTCGATATACAAAAAAAAAAGAAAAAAAATTTTTCAAAATCAATTATTTTGTTAAAACAAGCTGAAAGTTTTTTGAATCATTTAAATTGGACGCTTAGTTCTCTCAAAAACTGCCATTTTTTGCACATTTAGCTCCGTATCTTCGAAACGGCTAGACCTGCCTTTGCCAAAAACTAATCAGCTCTTTTCCCTATCAATAGGAATCGAATGTTTTTTGAATCATTCAAATCGGTTGATCCGTGCGCCCGGAAACGTGATTGGAAATTTGTATCCATACATACATACACACACACACATCCATTTAGTTTCTGAGGTATGCCCCTTAAAAATGTTCAGAAACCTTCAAAACGTCGAGAAATGCAAAAATTTTCAATTTCGATTTTCGGCCCATTACAATAACTTACCCTACGGGAAGTTAATAAAAAAAAAATTTTGCTCGTTAGTAGAGTCCTTATTTAAAAAAAATTTTTTCTAAACTATTTTCTTAAAAATGAAAAAAATAGTTTGCTCGTCAGTACAGTTGTTATTTGAGGAAAATATTTTTTTCTAATTATTTTAATAAAAATAAAAAATAATTTGCTCGTCAGTACAATTCTTACTTGCAAAAAAATATTTCCAATTATTTCCTTAAAAAATGATAGTTTGCTCGTCAGTAGAGTTCTTTTTCTTAAAATTCATCTCGTTGTCATAGAATAATGTAATGAATTTCAGCAAATAATTACATAAAAAAATGAAAATTTTGGTTGTTCATTAATACAATTAATTATTGCTAAAAAGAAATTGTTATGAAAAAAAGCAGTAGCAGATAATTGTTCTACAAAATAACTAAAAAAAACCTTACTGACTGGCAAATAAAGTATACATTTTGGAGTTAAAAATCAAATTAAATATTTAGATAGAAAACACTGCTTAAGCTGTGTAGAAACGAAATTACGAAGCGCGTAAGCGCCGTTAACAAAGTTTATACTTATTATTGTAAATCTATAAAATATCTGATAATTAATTGTGCATAAGTATAATGATCATTTTTGATCGCCAATCGCAAATTTTATAATTTTTTTTTATTCACCAGTTCTTTATTTCATTAAAAAAACAAAATGTATTCTGAATCATTCTAATCGGATGCTCCGTTCTCTCAAAAACTCGATTTCTATTTTCTGCACTCTTTGCTCCGTATATCCGTAACGGCTGGACCTGCCTCTGCCAAAAACTATCTAATCTACTAGTCTTTCTATTAACAATAATCGGAAGTTTTTTGAATAATTGAAATCGATTGAATCGTGTTTCCGAAATCAAAAATTTGGTATCCGCACATACATACACCGCATCCGAGTGGAAAGGGTTAAGATTTTCAAAATATAAGTTCAAGTTAAAAATGTCAGAAAGTTTCGTTAATGTTGGTCGTTTTTGGTTTACTTAGATCTTAGAGTTCCGTATTATTGTCTAAATAATTTTATAGCTAAATTGAAACATACATGCAACTAATATTTAACAATAAAATAATTTTGATATAAATAATTATTGTAACGAACTCCGAATAAATGCAATACTCAATTTTGTATATATGTATATATATATATATATATATATATATATATATATACATATACAAAAAGTGTTTACAAAAGAACAAGAAGAGATGCACCAACCAACCAACTTCGTATTGTCGTATCGAGTAATATATAGTATATATGAAGGGTCAATGGACCTTAACATCACAGGTGTTCAGAGCTCTCTTAGGGTCATCTCTCGTCTCCTATATACATATATACAAATATATAAATGTATATATATATATATATATATATATATATACATTATATCAGTATGTTTGTATTTATATGCGTTATAAAGTTTGTTCGCTTTTCGTCCGGACGGGCGAAGGGATGAGTATTGTACGAGATTTTGATATAATTATAATAGAATTATATTCATATATTTATTTATATATGTATTTTTTTATTGGTCTTTATATTAATTTTCTGAATTTCGATGTATTGTTTAAAATACTTATAAATTTGTAGAACAAAATAACTATGTTGTAAAAATACGCAAATAGAAATTGTAAACTTAATAAATTAAACAAGTTACATGAACTTCCCGATATGTGTAAATAATCGACTTAATCAAAAAAAAAGTGTAAATAATATACTTCATCAATCCTATTTAAAAAAAAAAACGATAATAATTTTAGCAAAGTTTAACGAATTTTTAAAATTAAACTAATTGTCGTAAGGCCGTAATATTACAGTAAGTTCTATAATACCATGATGTATATCGACAAAAAAAGTTCCATGAAAATCGGCATAAATTTTTTTTTTCAACAGTTCATTGCAAGAAAACGGCTCAGTAGATTTTTACCTAAAATTAATCAGTATCATTCCCAACTAATATCTTTCAAACAGTTTTTAATTTTTTAAAATCGGTTCGGTAGGATGAGCTTAAATATGGACGAAAAGTTTAACACTTTTTTTAAATTACAAAGAAACGGCTTGGCAGATCGTTGCACAAAACTGACAAACGATAGTCCTCACCGAAATACATCAAATGGCTTTTAAATTTCTAAAATCGGTTCAGGCGTTTTTGAGAAAACGTCGATCAAAAGTCTAATTTTGACAAATGCCAAAAAGACCATACTGATTTTTGCAAACTTTGACGAATTTTTAGAGCTGAACCAGTTGTCGTAGGACCGTAATATTTTAGTATGACCTAGAAAACTATGGTATCTATCGTCAAAAAAATAATCATAGAAATCGTCGAAATTTTTTTTTTTAAAACTTTATTACAAGAAAACGGCCCGGCCGATCTTTACCAAAAACTAATCAGCACGATTCCCAACCAATATCTATCGAACGGTTTTTGAATTTTCAGAATCGATTCAGAATTGCGGGCTAAAACGTGGACGAAAAATTTTTCACTTTTCTGCAATTTACAAAGAAACGGCCCGGCCGATCGCCGCACAAAACTCAGAGACGATAGTCCTCATCGAGATACATCAAATGGCTTTTAAATTTTTGAAATCGGTTCAATCGTTTTGGAGAAAACGTCGATTTACGGCAAAAAATCTGTTCACACACACACACACACACACACATACTTTTTCCAAATTTGGTCTCATTCGATTCAGAATGGCTCGAAACGTCGAGAAAACATAAAATTAGCGATTCGGATTTTTTGATGAAAACATAAACTTCTCCTTCGGGAAGTTAAAAATAGTAAACTTAATAAATTAAATAAATTATGTAAAAAATTATAACATATTGATTCGAGCCTTATTATAATGAATCTTCTGCTGAAACAAATTTAATAAATAAATGAATAATTCATAATAAAATTTATAAAGTAATACAGAAGGACAAAATCATGTCAAGTCTTTCTGCTTGTGTTGGCAAAATGATTGCTTTTGAGGAAAGAATTTTTTTATATTATTTATTTTTAATTCTCAAAAAAAAATGTATGTCGAAAATTAATTCAGATTTTAACTCCAATTCTAATAAACGATTTTAAATTTGCAATTCAATTTAAAATACTACTAATAATAAAATACTAATAATAAAATACTAACACAATTTAAAATTTATATATAATACCTAGAAATATTAGAAAATATTCTTCATTTTAAATACGATTGATTAAGTTTTTTTATTTACTTTTTATAAAATAAGAATAATAAAAGTTACATTATTTAAAATAATATTTCATTAAAGTACGGGAAGTTCCAGCAATTTGCCTTTAGTCACTAGTTAATATTACTATATAAATTATTTATGTATTGATATACCTGTAATATCAAGTAACACTATGAAAATTTTTAGGAAGTAAAATGTTAATTAATAATTAATTCATAACTAATAAATAGGCTCAATATTTAAGTTTATATATGTAAATTTAAATTTAAATTAAATTTTAATTTAAAAATAATAATAATACTATTCGAAATAAAGATATAACTAGTGATGTATGGCGTCGTGCCTTCAGGCAAATTGCTGGAACTTCCCGTACCGTAATAAAATATTCGAGGAATTTCTAATGTTTTCAAATATATTATTGCAAATACTCTGTGAATTTCATTATTTTTGCTATCTTGTTTGTTATATCTGAGCAAATCAAATGTAAATCACAAATAAAACAATTTATCTCCAGAACATTAACAATCGTCATTTCATTTCATTTCGAATTCAATTTCAAAAAAAAAAAAAAAAAAAATAGTTGTCTAATTTGCACAAAATTGAAAAAGTGCTCCCGTATAGTCACAGTCTAAATGCATTCGCAAATAATTTTATGCGACATTTTCACTTAGACTGTGCTATGTTTGGCGACATTTCTACATTTATTTCCACAAAATTTGAACAGTGCAATTGGTGGATTCGATTAGTTGCATTTTTTTATATTTTTATATATAATGCTAATATTTGTTTTACAACATATATGTTGTTGTATATCAATGAAAAGCTAATAGAATTATCTACAAATGTGTATATAACGTTTTATAACTTTTAGTACAAAATTAAATAGGAAAAATTTGTAAAATTCAAAATTTAGTATCAAGTTATTAGCCATTGGTGGATTCAATTGGTAGCATTTTTTATATATTTTTGTCTATAGTACTAAAATCTGTTCTACATGATATATATTGTTATATATCAATGAAAAGCTTATAAAATTATCTACAAATCTATATATAACGTTTCATAACTTTTCGAACAAAATTAAATAGGAAAAATCAGTAGAATTCAAAATAAAGTATCAAGTTATTAGCCAATGGTGCAATTCATGGGTTGCATTTTTCCATAATTTTGTTCATATTGCTAAAATTTGTTCTACAAAATATATGTTGTTGCATATCAATAAAAAGCTAATAAAATTATCTACAAACGTATTTATGACGGTCCATAACTTTCCGAACAAAAATCAATTTATTAGGAAATTTAATTTAATAGGAAAAATCAGTATATTTTAAAATTTAGTATCAAGTTATTACCTTTTAATTAGTTATTAGTTATTAGCATTTCATTGGTTGCATTTTTTTTAAATTTATTACTATAGTGCTAAAATTTCTTTTACAGCATATATGTTGTTGCACACTGTTGTAAACATAACAAAATGATCTACTAATTTGTAAATAAAAATATTAAAATATTCAATATCATAATCAGGAAAGTTAAAAAAATGTATGATATTTTTGTACAAAAATGAATCATCGCACAACTTGCAAATTTCACGAATAAAATAATCACGTTATCTTATCTCGAGTATATAAAACATATTTCAAACCTAGGTCAATAATAATTTTCGACTGATAATAAATCAAAATTGACGTCAATATCTAATTAATGAAAAATAAATTACGCATTTAGGAATAAAATAATCAAATATTAAAATTTTGATGTCGTAGTACAAACGGTGCGTCCTGAAGAACTCCTTAAAAATGACCTTGTTGTTCATACATTTATGTATAAAATAGAAGGATGTTATCTGTAAAAGTTTTATGTACTTTGTTCCTATAAAAATTGATTTATTGCTATTGTACTTGAAAATTTATTAATTTTAGTATTACATAAATTAGTATATACTTTTAAGTATATTATACTCGAATTTTGTCACTGTATTACAAACAATGCGTCCTGAAGAACTCCTTAAAAATGACATAATTGTCCGTACATTTCTACATAAATTGAGAGTATTTTATCTGTAAGAATTTTATGTACTTTGATCATATAAAAATTCATTTATTGCTGTTGTAGTAGAAAATATACTAATTTTAGTATCACATAATTTAGTATATATTTTTAAGTATATTATACTCAAATTTCATAGATGTAGTACAAACGGTGCGTCCTGAAGAACTCGTAGAAAATGACATTTCTGTTCTTGCATTTTTAATTAAATTGAGCAAAATGCCATATGAAATTTATGTACTTTGTTTATAAAATTTGTTACATTTGGAAATTGTATTAGAAAGTAAACTAATTTTAGTATCACATAATTTAGTATATACATTTAAATATATAATGTTCAAATTTCGTCACTGTAGTACAAACGGTGCGTCCTGCAGAGCTCGTCAAATATAACATCAATTTAATAAAATTTATAAATATTATATGTATTTTCAACGAGTTTTTCAGGCTAAACCAAAAGTACTAAAGCACTGAAATTTTGACATAATTAAAAAATTATGACATAATATACCTCAAAGTATCTATTTTATTTTGTGTTAAGATAAGATAATAATCTTATACCAAAAAACTGTAATAAAATTTTTGGTACTAACACATACACTTATAATAATGTAAAAATTTTGATCAAATTGTATACACACTTTCAACGAGCTCTTCAGCCTAATCTATTGGTACTAAAGTGCTGAAATTTACGTACAACATATCTCAAAGTATCTATTTTATCTTATGTTAAGATAAGATAGTAATCCTATGTGAAAAAACTCCCATAAAAATTTTCAAACTATTAAAAACACTCATAATAATATGAAAATTCTGTTCAAATTGTATACGCATTTTCAACGAGCTCTTCAGGCTAAACCAAAAGCACTTAAGAGCTGAAATTTAGGCAAAACATACCTTAAAGTATCTATTTTATTTAGTGTTAAGATAAGATAGTAATCTTATACCGAAAAACTCGAATAAAAATTTTGGTACTAATAAATATACTTATAATAATATGAAAATACTGATTAAATTGTACGCATACGCATTTTCAACGAGCTCTTTAGGCTAAACCAAAAGTACAAAAGTGTTGAAATTTGGGTATGAGATACCTTAAAGTATCTATTTTATGTTATGTTAAGATAAGATAATAATCTTATATAAAAAAACTCCAATAAAAATTTTGATACTAATAAATACACTTGGAATAATATAAAATTTTTGATCAAATTGTATACGCATTTTCAACGAGCTCTTCAGGCTAAACTATAAGCACTAAAGCACTAAAATTTTGACATAACATACCTTAAACTATCTATTTTATCTTATAATAAGATAAGACAGCTATCTTATCCCAAAACCCAACAATATAAATCATTATCAATATTTGTTCCAATTTTTTCTTAATATTGCACCTTAGTTTTATTTTAATTTTTTGTTCCCCAGGTGTGTTTTTTAGGCAACTCGCCAATAGGCACTATCTTATATTATCTTATTATTTTATCTTACGATTTTGAAATCTGGCAATTATATTATGAAATATTATTTTAACGTCTGTGTGTATTTTCTTATTACATGATTCATCAACATGTTTTTTGCTGCCCATAGGCAGCTCGTTCGAGAAACATATATACAGAAATATATATATATATATATATATATATATATACTTGTATATATACGTGTATATATGCATATATACATGTGCATTTATATATAAATGTATAAGAGTGCACGCGACAAATGCTCAACAGGTTTATACGAGTCGTTTATACAAGGATGTGTAAAGTTTATATTTTATAAATATAATATATATATATATATATATATATATATAACATATATAAATTCATTTTCGACAAATTTGTCTCATACCACAATTATACAAATCGAATGCTTCAAGATTTATAAACAATTCGAACATTAAAAGCACGTGCATTAAATATCTATTTTCAATGACAATTTTAAAGTATACCAAGTTGCTGTATGGTTTTGGTGTATTAGAAAACATTATACCTTACATATTTTAGAACAAATCCATCGAATATTTCATTAAGATTGGACGAACGGTTTAAAAGTTACAAGAGATGCAATAAATAAATGCACCAAAAAGTCGAGTCGATGTCGATTCGATGTCGATTCGTACTATGTACAGTACAGTGGGTCAAAATGTTCCAAATAGTAAAAATGCATGTTGGGTATCAAATGAAAGGTTTCGACGAGCACTTTATGAATAACATTGTTATATACCATAGAAACCAATAGGGTTCCGTATATTATATATTTATCACAAAATCTACAATTAATTTGCACCTTTAAAAACAACTATACATCCTAGAACGCTAAAATTAGAGCATATATTTCAACAAAACATCTACAATCACTACAAATACTAAAACTCCTAAATTTTACTGTAAACTAGTACCAAATAAATTTCCAAAAGGGTGTAACAAAAGATAAATAGACACATTTTCAAATGCAATTTCAAAGTATAGAAAGTTTCTGTAGGTCTTTGAAGTATTAGACAATGTTTTAGATTATTGAATTTTAAACAAATTTGCCGAATACATCATTAGTATCAATCGAATGGTTCAAAAGTTACAAGAGATTTAAGAAATAAATGCACCAAAAAGTCGAGTCGATGTCCGATCGAAGTTGCTTCGTACTATATACAGTACAGTGGGTCAAAATGTTCCAAAAAATAAAAATACATGTGGGGTATCAAATGAAAGGTCTCGACGAGTACTTTATAAATATTATAATTATAGACTTTAAATGCCAATAGGGTTCTGTACCCTTCATATTTAACTACAATCCTTAAAACAACAATAGAATTTCGTATCCTTTATATCTAATTTCAAACTATTTATCAATTGATAATATGTTATTTTTATTAAGTAATGTCTCATAGCAAAAAGGGACTCTACTGACAAGCAAATTGAATCTAGATTTTTAGAATAAAATTGGTAAAATGTTATATTAGAAAATATAATTAAAAAGGGACTCTACTGACGAGCAAACTAAATCTAAATGAATTTTTAATAATTTAGAAAATGATAAAATTATAAACTTAATTTATATGAGAGTAAGGTACTTTTTTCTCAGAAAATTCTTATTGTTTTTTTTTAATAAGATATTTTAGTTTTAGCATTTGTTGTCATAAAAGACATATTAAAGTATAACATACACAAATTATACACATAAAGTACTAATAGTTTAATTATTCAAAAAAATTTACTAAATAATAATAGTACAATGGTGCCTCAAATTTTTCTTATTATTTTGTTTTCTTGTCTCAAACAATTATATATTATTATTATTATTATATACAAATATTTATTGATTTTAGTATTCGTCAGTATAGTAGACATATTTCAGTATTACATACTAAAATTACAACACTCTAGTACTAATAGTTTAATTATTAAAAAATATTTACTAAATAATAATAGTAAAACGGCGCCTCAAATTTTTCTTATTATTTTGTGCACTTGTCTCAAATTATTAATATTATTATTATTATATACATATATTTATTAATTTTAGTATTTGTCATTATAATATACATATTTTAGCATAACATACTAAAATTACAACACTCTAGTACTAATAGTTTAATTATTAAAAAATATTTACTAAATAATAATAGTAAAACGGCGCCTCAAATTTTTCTTAATATTTTGTGCACTTGTCTCAAACAATTATTTATATTAATATTTATATACAAATATTAATTAATTTTAGTATTTGTCAGCATAGTAGACATATTTCAGTATTACATACTAAAATTACAACACTTTAGTACTAATAGTTTAATTATTAAAAAAAAATTACTAAATAATAATAGTACAACGGTGCCTCAAATTTTTCTTAATATTTTGTGCACTTGTCTCAAACAATTATTTATATTAATATTTATATACAAATATTTATTGATTTTAGTATTTGTCGTTATAGTAGACATATTTCAGTATTACATACTAAAATTACAACATTCTAGTACTAATAGTTTAATTATTAAAAAAAATTACTAAATAATAATAGTAAAACGGCGCCTCAATTTTTTCCTAAAATTTTGTGCGCATGTCTCAAATTATTAATATTATTATTATTATATATAAATATTTATTAATTTTAGTATTCGTATTATAGTAGACATATTTCTGTATGACATACTAAAATTACAACATTCTAGTACTAATAGTTTAATAATTAAAAATATTTTAGTAAACAATAAAAATATTGGGAAAAATCACATGGGCCTCAGGTACTTATCATACATTATTGTCAAAATTTAAAATTCCGATTAAATTTTCATCAATTTTAGTATTTGTTGTTTTAGTAGACATATGTAAGTATAATATATTAAAATTTTAGTATTGTAATACAAACGGTGCGACTACAAAAAAATATTTAAAAATGATAAAAATTACTTCAGATAGTATTGATTTGAGGCACATTTTGGCTAACAATTTTGTACTTATGTTTTAATTGTAAAGAAACGGCTCTGCCGATCAAAGATATTACATACTTTAAAACCACGCAGAAGTCTTGAAAAAACTAGCTGTAAGTGGAATTCTGTCTTAAGGCAATTAAGGCATCGTGCCTTAAGGCAAATTGCTGGAACTTCCCGTACCAAAAATTATTAATTTTTTAAAAACGATTAACATTTTTGAAAAAAATGTACTTTGAAAAAATAAGATTTTTGAGAAACTATATATATGGACAAAAAATTACTTTTTTTGAAAAAAAAAAATTAAAAAAAAAAAAAAAATTTAATTTTTTTTTGAAAAAAAAAAATTTTAATTTTTTTTTGGAAAAAAAAAATTTTTTTTTAACTTCCGAAGGAGAAGTTTATGTTTCATCAAAAAATCCGATTCGCTAATTTTATGTTTTCTCGACGTTTCAAGCCATCGGAATCGAATGAGACCAAATTTGGAAAAGTATGTGTGTGTGTGTGTGTGTGTGTGTGTGTATGTGAACAGATTTTTTGCGCGTCGTAAATCGACGTTTTCTCGAAAACGGCTGGGTCGATTTCAAAAATTTAAAAGCCATTCGATGTATCTCGACGAGGACTATTGTGTCAGTTTTGTGCGACGATCGGCCAAGCCGTTTCTTTATAAATGGCAGAAAAGTGAAAAAATTTTCGTCTACGTTTTAGCCCGCAATTCTGAATCGATTTTGAAAATTCAAAAACCGTTCGAAAGATATTGGTTGGGAATCGTGCTGATTAGTTTTTGGTAGAGATCGGCCGGGCCGTTTTCTTGTAATAAAGTTTAAAAAAAAAATTTCGACGATTTTTATGATTATTTTTTGACGATAGATACCATAGTCTTCTAGATCATACTAAAATATTACGGCCCTACGACAACTGGTTCAGCTTTAAAAATTCGTCAAAGTTTGCAAAAATCAGTATGGTCTTTTTGCATTTGTCAAAATTAGATTTGATCGACGTTCTCAAAAACGCCTGAACCGATTTTAGAAATTTAAAAGCCATTTGATGTATTTTCGGTGAGGACTATCGTTTGTCAGTTTTGTGCGACGATCGCCAAGCGTTCTTTGTAATTCGAAAAAACTATTCGTCCACATTTAAGCTCATCCTACCGAACCGATTTTGAAAAATCAAAAACTGTTCGAAAGATATTAGTTGGGAATGATGCGATTAATTTTAGGTGAAAATCTACCGAGCCGTTTTCTTGTAATAACTGTGAAAAAAAAAAATTTAAGCCGATTTTCATGGAACTTTTTGACGATATACATCATGGTCTTATAGAACTTACTGTAATATTATGGCCTTACGACAAGTAGTTTAATTTTACAAATTCGTCAAAGTTTGCTAAAATTATTATCGTTTTTTTCAAAGTAGGATTGATAAAGTATATTATTTACACATTTTTTTTGATTAAGTCGATTATTTACACATATCGGGAAGTTCATGTAACTTGCCTCAAGGCTAATTACCAAACCAACTAGTTAATTTTTTTTTTTTTTGAAAAAAAAAAAATTTTTCCTTTATTTTGACATATTGTGGAAGATCTGAACTTTTTTTTCAAAGCAATCGTACTGATTTAACTGCATAGGGACAAAATATAAAGCGCGTAAGCGCCGCGTCGCTGTCTAACGCATAAGCATTGGTACGGAAACCCATAGGAATGTTAACAAAATTATACTTATTGTTAAAATCTCTATAAAATATCTGATAATTTGATGTGCATATGTCTAATGATCATTTTTGACCGCCAAATGGCTCATTTTTTACTTTTTCCTCCATATCTCCGAAACCGCTAGACCTACATTTATGAAAATTTTATCGATTCTTCATCTTGTCAATACAAGTGAAAATTTTTTGAATTATTTAAATCGGACGCTCCGTTCTCTCAAAAACTGAGTTACCGTTTTCGGCACTTTTTGCCCCGTATCTTCGGAACGGCTAGACCTGCCTTTGCCAAAAACTAATCAGCACGTCTCCTTATCAATACGAATCGAATTTTTTGAATTATTCAAATCGGTTGATCCGTGTTCCCGAAATCGTCGACGAAAATTTGTATCCGCAATACATACACACACGTACATACATACACACACACATACACACACACATACACACACATACACACACACATACACACACACACACACACACATACATCCATTTTTTCTAAGGTATGCCAAAATGTTCAGAAACCTCTGAAACGTAAAGATATATAAAAATTTTCATTTTCGATTTTTTTGCGATTACTATAACTTACCCTACGGGAAGTTAAAAAACAATAAATCATCATTCAAAATATTTAATTAATCATCAGAACGTAATTTTTATTCGATGACAAAAAATTCTATTTTGATAATTTCAGCAGACTTTGTGGCACCAGATAATTTTTTTTTATTCTTATCTTTTTAGATAACACTATATATATGGTTTTTTTAATCTTATCATTTAAGATAACATACATAACGTGATATTGTTTTTAAACATTTAGAAAGTATGTATTTCGTCATATTTCAATTATTTATTTATTAATTACGCATTTTCATAAAAATATTCTTATCATCTAAAAATGAGATTTTTATCATCATTATCGAAAAATCACCTTATTCATTATTATCAGGTAATACAAAAATAAGGAAATTACAGGAAAGTAGACACTTTGGCATTTGAAAAAAAAAGATTAATATATTTTTAAAGTAAAACTTCTTAGGCGACTTTTTGATAATTGGATAATAAACGAGGAAATTTACAGAACGGTTTAATATATTTTGTTAAATAAATTACAATTGTGATAAAAATTTATTGATTTTAGTTTTTGCTGATTCAGTACACATATTAAAAAGTCACATACTAAATTTACAGCTTTCTAATTTAATTGGTACTAATTTAAATTAATTCAGTAACATTAAACATTAATAAACATTAATTCAGTATTATATTGGATTACGATTTGTAGGTACATTTTATTGATTTTTGTTGAACCTTTCAAAAACGCCTTGACCGATTTTGATGAAAAATTTATATCTAACAAACATCATTCATACGTACCGAATGGTTTTTGAATATTTTTAATATTGTTTAATATATTGAAGAAATGTTGAATCAAAGTTCGTTAATTGAAGCAAAATAAAGTTGTTAATGTCTTAGTACTGTATTTTGAAGAGCTCTTCAGGCTAAACGGTTTGCAATAGAGTGTTGTTATACTTTAGTATATCTAGTATAATGACAAATACTACAATTGATTATTATTTTTTATAATTAATAATAATAATATTAATTTGAGACAAGTGTACAAAATAATAAGAAAAATTTGAAGGACTGTTGTACTATTATTATTTAGTAAATATTTTTTCATAATTAAACTATTAGTACTACAATTGTGTGATTTTAGTACGTTATACTTAAATATGTCTACTATGATAACAAATACTAAAACTATATAATTTATTGAAAATTATGAACAATAAAAATTTTTCAAAAAAAGTATCTTACTCCCAT
>NW_020538040.1:1336212-1351669 GCF_003426905.1 Ctenocephalides felis | reverse complement strand
TTTCTATCAAAGTTTCATCAATTTTAGTTATTTGTTGTTTTTAGTAGACATATGTAAGTATAATATATTAAAATTTTAGTATTGTAATACAACGGTGCGAACACAAAAAGTATTTAAAAATGATCAAAATTACTTCAGATAGTATTGATTTGAGGCATATTTTGCCAACAATTTTGTACTTTTGTGTTATTGTAAAGAAACGGCTCTGCCGATCGGACTAAAGATATACATACTTTAAAACCACGCAGAAGGCTTGAAAAAACAATAAATTTTCATTCAAAACATTTAATTAATCATCAGACGTAATTTTTTTTTTGAGACAAAAAAATCTATTTTGATAATTTCACCAGACTTTGTGGCACCAGATATTTTTTTTATTCTTATCTTTTTAGATAACACTATATATATTGTTTTTTTAATCTTATCATTTAAGATACACACATAACGTGATATTGTTTTTAAACATTTAGAAAGTATGTATTTCGTCATCTTTCAATTATTTATTTATTTATTACGCATTTTCATAAAAATATTCTTATAATCTAAAAATAAGATTTTTATCATCATTATCAACAAAAATCACATGATTCATTATTATCAGGTGTGATAGAAAAATAAGGAAATCACAGGAAAGTAGACACTTTGGCATTTGAAAAAATTATTAATGTATTTTTGAAGTAAAACTTCTTAGGCGACATTTTGATAATTGGATAATGGGCGAGGAAGTTTACAGAACAGTTTAATATATTTTGTTAAATAAATTATAATTTTAATAAAAATTTATTAATTTTAGTATTTGCTGATTTAGTACACATATTAAAAAGTCACATACTAAATTTACAGCTTTCTAATTTAATTGGTACTAATTTATATTATTTTTTGAAAGTTGGTATTACATTAATTCAGTATTATATGGGATTACGGTTTGTAGGTACATTTTATAAATTTTTGTCAAATCATTCAAAAACGCTTTGACCGATTTTAATGAAAAATTTATATCTAGCACACATCATTCATACGTATCGAATGCTTTTTGAATATTTTCAATATTGTTTAATATATACCAGAAATGTAGAATCAAAGTTTGCCAATTGAAGCAAAAAAAGTTGTTAATGTCTTAGTAATGTATTTTGAAGAGCTCTTCAGGGTGAATGATTTGCGATAGAGTGTTGCAAATCAGACTTGTTATACTTTAGTATGTATTGTATAATTACAAATACTAAAATTAATTATTATTTCTTATAATTAATAATAATAGTATAAAT
This sequence comes from Ctenocephalides felis, assembly GCF_003426905.1. Classification (NCBI taxonomy): domain Eukaryota; kingdom Metazoa; phylum Arthropoda; class Insecta; order Siphonaptera; family Pulicidae; genus Ctenocephalides; species Ctenocephalides felis. The sequence continues at coordinate 1,350,404 of NW_020538040.1, read as the reverse complement.
TTGAGACAAGTGCACAAAATAATAAGAAAAATTTGAAGGACTGTTGTACTATTATTATTCAGTAATAATTTTTTTAAAATTAAACTATTAGTACTAAAATGTTGTAATTTGAGTACGTTATACATAAATATGTCTACTATGATAACAAATACTAAAACTAATATATTTTATTAAAAATTATGAACAATAACAATTTTTTGAAAACAAGTACCTTACTTGTATTCTAAATTATTTTTAATATTTAAACTATTAGTACTAGGATGTTGTAATTTGAGTTTGTTATACTTAAATATGTCTAGTATAACAACAAATACTAAAATTGATGACCTTTGTTATTTTTTTAAATAAAATTTTAATAATCGTATGAAAAAAGACGTCAAACTAAACTTCTACTAGAATATTATTTGATGATTTTTAATAAATTATTAGGTACAATTTTTATGACTAATTTTGTTATATAAAGATATATATATAATTTTTGTTATATGATCCAAATTGTTATATAAAGATTTAAAGATTATTTAATAGGCTTTTCAATGATATATACAAGTTATAAATAAAATAAAATTTATTTAACAAAACAGCAATAATTGTGCTAAAAAGCACTATATTTTGTTCTAGTAAAACATTTTTTCCGTGTTGATTTTCAATAATTTTTTAAAAATAATTTTGCTCCAAAAGTTACAAAGTTATATACAAATTTATAGGCAATTTAATAAGCTTTCCATTGATATACATAAGTTATAAATAAAATGACGTTTGTATAACAAAATTACAACAATAATGCTAAAACAACAAAATTTTATTCCTATAAAACATTTTACGCAAGTGTTGATTTTCAACAATTTTTTGTAAATAATTTTATTCCTAAAGTTTTAAATCGTCATATACAGATTTATAGATAATTTAATAAGATTCCTAACTATATATTGATATTACATATAAAATTATCAAATTTACATTTATTTTGAAAAAATTACAGCAATTGTACTACGATTGTACTACCAGTGCTGTGACAGTAGGATATTTCTTAAAGGCTAGTATTCAAAAATTTTTAATAATTATATTAATAATACTAGAATGTTGTAATTTGAGTATGCCATACTTAAATATGTCTACAATAACAACAAATAATAAAATACAAAAAAATTAATACTACATGATAATAATTTATCAAAAACTGCAACAAGTACCTAGCCTACAGTAGGATAAAACAAGTCTATAAAAAAGTCTTCATTTCAACGAGCTTTCCAGGACGTACTATTTACACTAAAAAGCTGTACTTATACTATATTATATTTGAATACATATACTATGACCACAAATAGTAAAACTAACAAAAATTATTTTTCAATTCTAAAAATTATCCAAAAACCCTAACAAATCACCTAACTCCAAAACCATGCAGTTCGCGCCTTCAAAATCATTTTACAGCAACTTGCCGATAGGCAAACCGTTCCAAATAATCAACAACGCATTAATATACCCTTCACGATTTTTTTGTATTAAAAAAATAATTTTAAACCTTTTTTTACTATGGTCAAAACGTATTGTTTCAACAGGCTTCGACAGGTTTATTCGTGATCTAACTAATCAGTCGAGAAACCTGAATTCAAAACCTATACCTGGATAAATATATACATGTATACATATATATATATATATATATATACACATGTAACCTTACAGGTTCAGGTTAATGTAACGACAGAGGAGATATTAAATTGCATATAAAATATATATATTATAAATACAGTTCGGTTTAGTATGAAATTAAATTATTTGTATTGCAATTTTATTATTATTTTAAATTGTGAAAGAATTGTTAATAATTTTAGTATTTGTGGTTATAGTAGACATATTCAAGTATAACATACTCAAATTATAGCACTCTAGTATAAATAGTTTAATTATAAAAAATAATTTACTGAAAGACAAATCTCCATAAATTTTTAAATTCAAGCCCAAGGCAAATGGTTCATGTACTTTTTTAAAATAAATGCAAATATATTTAGTCGTTTTTGGAATTTTACCAATTTTAGTATTTGCAATAATAAAAGACGTATTTAAGTATACCATATTAAATTTTTAGCATTCTAGTACTAATAGTTTAATTATTAAAAATATCAAATTCTAGCACGATAAATATTTTACTCTCGCAGCATTTGTAGTACATTTGTTGGATTTTTTTAAAATAATATAAATTTTATACTTTTGTAATTAAAATTAATACATCATTGAAAAGCTTATTAAATAATCTATAAATCTGTATATAACAATTTATATTTTTTGGAACAAAATTATTTATAAAAAATTATTCAAAACCAATATTGGAGTTGAGTATATTATTAGTACGTTATGATTTTCTAGTACAATTGTTGCTATTTTATTACATAAATTATAAATGGATAATTGTATAAATAAAATTAATATGTCATTAGAAATCTAATCTGTATATAACAATTTAGATCTTTTAGAACAAAATTATTTACAAAAAATTTTTAAAACCAACATTTGATTTAAGTATATGTTGCTAATTTATTAAATAAATATTAAATTTTATAATTTTATATACAAAATTAATATACCATTCGAAAGATAATTAAATTGTCAACAAATTTGTATATAATTATTCACAACTTTTAGAACAAAATAATTAATAAAAAATTATTCAAAACCAACATTTGAGTTAACTATATTATGAGGACTATGAGCTTTTTTAGTGCAATTACTGCAATTTTATTAAATAAATATTAAAATTTATAATTTTATAATTAAAATTAATATGTGATTGAAAAGATAATAAATTTATCTATAAATTCGTATATAACAATTCATAAGTTTTGGAACAAAATTATTTATAAAAAATTGTTCAAACTCAACATTTGATTTAAGTATATTATTAGGACGCTATGATTTTCTAGTACAATTGTTGATTTTTTTTTAAAATATATTAACTTTATAATTTTATATACAAAATTAATATATCATTGAAAAGCTAATTAAATTATCTACAAATCTGTTTAATATGATTAATAACTTATAGAACAAAATTATTCATAAAAAATAGTTGAAAATTAACACTTGCGTCAAATGTTCTACTAGAACAAAAATTTGTGCTTTTTAACACTATTATGTCTAATTTGTTAAACAAATTTCATTCTGTATATAAAATTGTATTAAAAATATCATTGGAAAGCTTATAAAATTATCTATAAATCTATATATAACACTTTACAACTTTTAGAACAAAATTATTTATAATTTTTTTGTTTTGAAAGTTAACACTTGCGCAAAATGTATTTATTAGAACAAAAAATGTAGTACTTTTTATCACAATTGTTGTAATTTTGTTAAACAAATTTCATTTTATTTATAAAATTTATATGTCATTAGAAAGCTTGTTTAATTATCTATAAATCTGTATATAACAATTTATAACTTTTAGAATAAAATTATTTATAACAAATTATTTAAAACCAACACTTGCTTACATGTCTTATTAGGACAATACGTTATTTCAACAGTATGAGTTGAATTATAGACAAATTAACATTTTGAGTTTGTGCACTTGTATTAAATTTATTATTATTATTACTTACTTACGAATTTTTATCAATTTTAGTATTTGTCGTCATAGTAGATATATTTAAGTAGGACATACTCAATTTGTATCAATCTAGTACTTATAGTTTAATTATAAAAAATAATTTAGTATACAATAAAATTGTGGAACTATTTATTTGACAAATGTTAATTATTTTTATGTTTTAATAATAAAATTTCGGTGATTTTAGTATTTTTTTTAAAAAAATATGTTTTAGTAGAATATACTAAAATTCCAATATTTTTGTATATTAAGTAGTAGCAAAATAAATCTAACTAGTTATTTTAATAATTTATTTAGATGTTATTTCTTCCTAGTGGACGAAGACTCGTGTAGTGTTGTCCATAAAACGATAAATCACTTGTCGAAATAATGTTTTCGAAACAAATTTCATGTACTGTCTAGTGTCTATGTTTTGTTTGCAGAAATATTTTACAAGTATCATAAAACGATAAAACATTCGGTTTTATGATCAAGGATGTAGGAAACTCTCTATGGTGAATCTATCATGTATATAATCATATATATATGAATGTATGTATATTTATATGTTATGCATTTTATATTTGCATAATGCATAATTTTTTAATTCCACCTCGTGTTAAATATTATCTTTTCATCAGTTAAAAATCTGATTAATGTTGATTTTATTCTAATTGGACTTTTGTTCGAAAAAAAAGTGCAACGGGCGCTTTTGCAAAAATAATAAATCATTCTTGATTTATATATATATATATATATATATATATATATACATAAATACATAAATGTATATATTCATACAGATAAATAGATAAATATATATTTTTTGTTGAAAATCGAAAGCGCTCTCCGAGTAGTTTTGTCGCAGAATATGACACAATTTTCTGCAAATTATTATTTGCAACTGTCCGATAGGTACAAACACATATATAAATATACATATATACACATTTATATATATATATATATATATATTTGTATATATGTAAAGATTTATATATGTGTTTGTTAGTTTATTCATCAAAGTACGCAAAAGGTTTTTGCTGCAAATATGGATTTGAATTACATCATAACTTTTGTATATATATATATATATATATATATATATATATAAAAATAATTCATTAATTTAGTTTTAAATGTATATATATATATATATATATATATATATTTTGCCCAAAAATGAAAATAACCGAGACGTACCTTACAATTTTACTCAAAAATTTCTTTAGTTCACTAATTTAATATTTTTTAATTCAAATTAAATGAATATTTGAATAATTTATATGAATAGCTCATTCATTTGTTTATTTATAGCAAAATATTACATCTGTTTTATTTATCTATTAATTAATTTTCAATTTACTGTAGGGCAAGTTATAGTTAGTTAAAAAAATCGAAATTGAAAATTTTTGCATATCTTTACGTTTCAGAGGTTTCTGAACATTTTGGTGTGGCATACCTTAATTAGAGAAAATGGATGTGTGTGTGTTAAGTTTGGAAACATTTTTTTGTCCACGTTTTCGGGCGCACGGATCAACTAATTTGAATGGTTTAAAAAACATTCGATCCCTATTGATAGGCAGATGTGCTGATTAGTTTTTGGCAAAGACAGGTTTCGCCGTTACGGAGATACGGAGCAAAGCGTGCAGAAAATACAAATCGAATTTTTGAGAGAACGGAGGATCCGATTTGAATAATTCAAAAAATCTTCGATTCGTATTGATAGGGAGATGTGCTGATTAGTTTTTGGCAAAGACAGGTCCAGCGGTTTTGGAGATACAGAGCTAAATGTGCAAAAAATGGCAGTTTTTGAGTGAACTAAGCGTCCTGTGATTTGAATGATCTAAAAAACTTCCTGCTTGTATTGACAAAACAATTGCTTTTGAGGATTAAAAATTTTGTTTCTATTTTTTTTTTGCAAAAAATATTTTTGTAATTTTGGATTAAAAATTCAAAAAATGACCCAGGCTAAGCACAGTCTAAGCGCCACTCTGGTACAAATGCATTACCCATATGCGTTTAGACTATTTATGTCTGGAGCACTTTTCCACTTTTGTGAAAATGTGAAAATGCAAATATTGAAAAATGTGAAAATGTGAAAATGCCGCCAAGCTAAGCACAGTACAAGTGGAAATGTCGCACAGAATTATTTGCAAATGCGTCTAGACTGTGACTATACGGGAGCACTTTTTCAATTTTGTGCAAAATTAGGCATCTATTTTTTTGAATTTTTTTTGAAATATTTGGTTTGCTTAGATATAACAAGATAATGCAAAAATAATGAACGTTACAGTATTTGTAATAATATATTTGAAAACGTTTAAAATTTTTAGAAGTTACGGTATGGGAAGTTCCAGCAATTTGCCTTAAGACACGATGCCATACACCACTAGATAATTTTTAACTAACCGTAGAGTAAGTTATTATAATTTTCCAAAGATCGAAAATTTTGGCATATCTTCACGTTTCAGAGGTTTCTGAAAAGTTTGGTGTGACTTTAGAGAAAATGGCTGTTTGTGTGTGTGTGAATGTTTAAATACAATTTTTCGTCTACGTTATGTCTGAAATATTCATTTGATATTTGCTCACACTTCTATGGGTTCCGTAACAAATTCTTATCCGTTTGACTGCAATGCGGCGCTTAAGCGCTTTGGTATTTCTTGTCTAAAACAGTCACAAAGCCTGGTTACTATGAAAAAGTTTAAAATTCTTAAAAAATTTCATAATATAAAAAAACAAGTTTTTCAAAAAAATCTAAGTTTTGAAAAATGTTTAAAGTTTTTTTTAAAATTTTAGTTTTCGGTACGGGAAGTTCCAGCAATTTGCCTTAAGGCACGATGCCATGCACTCTTCTAAATCTTTCTTATTCTTAGATTTGTTCAAAATCATTGTAAAGACGTGTTCAGAATAATTGAGAGGGATTTTCGAACATGTTCAGTTCTGTAGTTTCGAACAATACGGGGACAAGAGTTTGAAAAGTTTACAACTTGTAGACATAAGAAATATACAAACATAAATATATATATATATATATATATATATATATATATACATGTATATACATGTATATATATCTAAAATATAAATCTAAAATAATATTTAAGTATTCATTTCACGGCGATTTGTTCGTCGTCGTACATGTGTTACATACTGACGATATGGACAGAATTATTATTACATATACACGGCTACCGGACTTACGCACTACAAATGTATAAATAACAATATATAAATATATATATATATATATATAATATATATAATATATATATATATATATATATATATATATATATATATACTAGCTGTACCCGTACAAACTTTGCTTCAAATTGAATATGCATTATAATAAATGCAAGCAACGGTATATGGCATCGTGCCTTAAGGCAAATTGCTGGAACTTCCCGTACCGTAAAGAAATTTTCGAGAAATTTTAAACGTTTTCAAATATATTATTACAAATCAAATGTAAATCATAAATCAATATATCTCCAAAACATTAACAATCGTCATTTCATTTCGAATTCAATTTAAAAAAAAAAATAGTTGCCCAATTTGCACAAAATTGAAAAAGTGCTCCCGTATAGTCACAGTCTAAACGCATTTGCAAATAATTCTGTGCGACATTTTCACTTGTACTGTGCTTAGCTTGGCGGCATTTTCATATTTTTCAATTGTTTTCACAAAATCGGAAGAGTGCTCCAATACATAAACAGTCTAAACGCACTTGGGTAAACATTTGTACCAGAGTGGCGCTTAGACTGTGCCTAGCCTGGGTAATTTTTTGAATTTTTAATCCAAAATTACAAAAATATTTTTTGAAAAAAAAATTAGAAACAAATTTTTTTTTCCAAAAGCAATTATTTTGTTGAAACAAGCAGAAAGTTTTTTAGATCATTCAAATCGGACGCTTAGTTCTCTCAAAAACTCGATTTGTATTTTCTGCACTCTTTGCTCTGTATCTCCGAAACGACTAGAACTGCCTTTGCCAAAAATCCATCACCACTTCTCTCCATTGTTACAAATAGAATGTGGTTTGACTCATTCAAATCGGACGGTCCGTTCTCTCAAAAACTCGATTTGTATTTTCTGCACTCTTTGCTCCGTATCTCCGAAACGGCTGGACCTGTCTTCGCCACAAACCAAATACCTCTTCTCCCTATCATTACAAATTGAATGTGGTTTGAATCATTCAAATCGGATGCTTAGTTCTCTCAAAAACTAACATTTTTTGCACATATCTCCAAAACAGCTGGACCCGCCTTTGCTAAAAACTAATCGGCACACGTCTATGAGCGAACAAAACATCCGATTTGAATGATTCAAAACATTTTGGTTTGTATTGACCAACGATATGACGATTTGTTTATTTTATGAAAAAAAGAAAAAAAAACTTTTGTTTATTTTTCAAAAAAAATATTTTTAAGTATAGAAAATAGTTCGAATATTAATATCAATTTAAGCTAAAATTCTAGAACTTTTTTACATACTTGAGATAAATAATTTAAACTTTACAATTCAGTGTATATAATTCTTAGAAATATGAGATAAGGTCCATCTTTCTAACACCGCTTGATTAGCTTTTGTTTTTTGTTATAGTCCAATTTATAAGCATTTGTGGTTTGTCTATAAAATACCTACAAATAATGAAAATTAGAATATTTATAATATAATGTATTTGTAAACATTTAATATTCTTTGATTATAATTGATTTGATTTATAATTGCGGTATGGGAAGTTCCAGCAATTTGCCTGAAGGTACGATGCCATACACCACTAATTTTTATTAAAAAAAATGATAGAAATTTTTATATTTATTAAAACAAAAAAGTAGTAAAAGTGGTAACTCTTAGTGGATTATTTCAAACAATTCATATTTGCAATAAATTTATCATACGTGATTTTCACATTAAAATAGAAGCTATAGTTTTAGTTTCTATTTTAGTTTTAATTTCAAACACTTAAAAATAGCTGATTTTTTGAGCTGTTATAGAAGATTTTAGTTTTAGCATCAGTTTTAGTATTTGGAGTCATAGTAAATATTATTTTACTCGATTTACAAAAAAAATTCAAAAGACTTTTCGCGGAAGCATGTTTCATTCAGCTGCAAAACAAAGGAACAATAAATGTTGTAAATTTCTAATAATAGCTGTAAGTTTCTAATAATTCTATAATATTTAAGTTATCAATTTTAGTATTAGTTGTTTTATAAGATATATTAAATATCATTTTACTCGATTTGCAACATTGTTGCCTAACATTAAGGACCAATTAAAATACATTTTTATACTAAGAGATAATAAGGAACACTGATACTTTAAATTAAAATAAAAATTATTTATATACTTTATTTAAGAAAAATATTATTTTCGAATATATATATATATATTATATATATATATATATATACGTGTGTGTGTGTATTGTCGTATGTCGTAACTTGTGTTGAAATAATTTTCATTTTGCACTTTTCGCAAAAAGTTTACAAGAAAAACTAAAGTAATCTTGAGAGCAAATCTTAGGAAATATATAAATATAAATGTATATATATATATATATATATATATATATACATATATAGATTTATAAATGTTATTATTTCCAATGACTTTTAGCAAATACAACTATTACAAAGTATTAAAATAATATTTCCTGTACTAAAAACAAAAGTGAATTTATTCTATTGCGAAATGTGATAGATAAAGTAAAAGGAAGTGCCTATTGGCAAGTTGAACAATAAATGTGGCTTTTCTTAAAAATCTCATACGTTGTAACTTTTTCAATAAGTGTCTAATTTTTTTGACCAAAATTTCTAATTGTTTTTTTTATATTTTTAACATTTTTTTTAAATTTTATTTTATATATATATATATATAATATATATATTTATATATTTATATATATATATTCTATATATATATATATAAATTATATATATATACATATATATTATTATTTCGTTTCTAAACAGCGATTGCTTTAAAAAAGGTCAAAATTTCCAATTTCTAATTTTTCAAGAATGATTTTTAAATTTTAAATTCTTAAAAACCTATTTTTTTACAGTTCTAAAAATTTAATTTCTTTTAAAATTTTTAATTTTTAGTACTGGAAGTTTCTGCCATTTGCCTTCGATACACCACTAGTTATTATTAACTTCCCGTAGAGTAAGTTATTGTAATGGGCCGAAAATCGAAATTGAAATTTTTTATATTTCTCGACGTTTTGAAGGTTTCTGAACATTTTTAAAGGGCATACCTAAGAAACCAAATGGATGTGTGTGTGTGTGTGTATGTATGTATGGATACAAATTTCCAGTCACGTTTTCGGGCGCACGGATCAACCGATTTGAATGGTTGTAAAAACATTCGATTCCTATTGATAGGGAGATGTGTTGATTAGTTTTTGGTAAGGCAGGCTATAGCCGTTACGGAGATAAAGAGAAAGAGTGCAGAAAATAGAAATCGACTTTTTGAGAGAACGGAGTATCCGATTGTATGATCCAAAAAACATTAAATTAATAATGATTGGGAAGTGTTTGTTAGTTTTTGGAAAAGGTAGGCCCAACCATTTCGAAGATACGGAGCTAAATGTGCAAAAATGGCAGTTTTTGAGAGAACTAAGCTTCGATTTAATTGATTCAAAAAACTTTCTGCTTGTCTTAACAAAGTAATTAATTTTGGAAAAAAAAAATTGTTTCATTCAACTTTTTTTTTTTTTTTAATTTTTGTATATCGAAAATAATTCAGATTTTATTTTTAATTCTGACTAAATTTCTAATATAATTTAAACAAATAATTTTAACTTTGCAATTCAGTTTATATAATTCTTATGAATATTAAACAATGTTACAATATTAATAATAATCTATTTGAAAACATCAGTATTTCTCGAACATTTCGTTACGGTACGGGAAGTTCCAGAAATTTGATCACGATAAAGGCACGATGTGATTATTGCCTCAAGAAAGAATTCCACTTACAGCTAGTTTTAAATTATATTCATCTATTTCTCTCAAAGTAAAAAAAGTAATATGTACTAATATCGAGAATTAGAAAATAAAATTCATCTGCAGAATATGTCTAAATCTAAAAGATTGTAATTTTTTTTATGGTTGCACCGTTTGTAAAACAGAACGGTAATTTTTGTATGTTATACTTAAATAATCGTCTATGGCGACAAATACTAAAATTGATGAAATTTTAATAGGAATTTTGAATCTTAACAATTTCCTGAGACAAGTATCTGGGATAATTAAACAAGTACTAAATTGTTTGCATTTAAGTTATATTTTCTCTATTAATTCGGAAATAAAAAAAATACAACTTGTTTTTGACAAAAAAAACGAAAACAAAAACACTATTTGTTTATTTTTTTTTAAATATTTTTGCACAAATTAATTTCGATCTTATCTCGCATCTGATTCAATTTTTTCTATCGAATTCAATTTTGTAGATAAGCAAAATCGACCACAAAATGAGATTAGAGTCGACTCGACGTATCTGCGGTAGAAATGACCGCACGTGTGCACGTGCCATTCGAATAATATTTGCACGATTTTTGTTGTTTTTTGTTTTGTTTTGACCCGATTTTGCACCTCAAATGCGCACTAGTTTAGACATCAGACAAAAAAAACTTTTCTAGCTTATTTTTTAATCACCAACTTAATCGCCTTACTAACTATTAAACTCATTTATTTATTCTTCAGCTTTTGTCTAATAAGTGTGGGATTGAGAATTGTTTTTTATTATCAGTGCAGATTTTAATTTTAATTTTAATATACATATTTGTGTTTTGTATAAAACAGTTTTTCATAATAATTTTGAGTCAAGCTTTTCGAAAACTTAATTTTTTCAAAATAAATTTCTGATTTTTAACTTCCCGTAGGGCAAGTTATAGTAATCGCAAAAAAATCGAAAATGAAAATTTTTATATATCTTTACGTTTCAGAGGTTTCTGAACATTTTACTGGCATACCTTGGAAAAAATTGATGTATGTGTGTGTGTGTGTGTGTGTGTGTATGTGTGTGTGTGTTTGTGTGTATGTATGTATGTATGTACGTGTGTGTATGTATGTGCGGATACAAATTTTCGTCGACGATTTCGGGAACACGGATCAACCGATTTGAATAATTCAAAAAACATTCGATTCGTATTGATAAGGAGACGTGCTGATTAGTTTTTGGCGAAGGCAGGTCTAGCCGTTCCGAAGATACGGGGCAAAAAGTACCGAAAACGGTAACTCAGTTTTTAAGAGAACGGAGCGTCCGATTTGAATAATTCAAAAAACATTTTACTTGTATTGACAAGTTGAAGAATCGATAAAGTCTTCATGAAGGTAGGTCTAGCGGTTTCGGAGATATGGAGGAAAAAGTAAAAAAATGAGCCATTTGGCGGTCAAAAATGATCATTAGACATATGCACATCAAATTATCAGATATTTTATAGAGATTTTAACAATAAGTATACATTTTGTTAACATTCCTATGGGTTCCGTACCAATGCTTATGCGTTAGACATTGACGCGGGGCTTAGGCGCTTTATATTTTGTCCTTATGCAGTTAAAGCAGTACGATTGCTTTGAAAAGAAAATTCAGATCTTCCATAATATGTCAAAATGAAGAAAAAAAAAATAAAAAAAAAAATTATTTTTTTAAAAAAATTTTTTTTCAAAAAAAGTAATTTTTGTCCAATTATAGTTTCTCAAAAATCTTATTTTTTCAAAGTAAATTTTTTTCAAAAATGTTAATCGTTTTTAAAAAATAATAATTTTTTACGGGAAATTCCAGTAATTTGCCTTAAGGCACGATGCCTTAATTGCCTTAAGACAGAATTCCACTTACAGCTAGTTATAACTTTGAGTCAAGCTTTCTGAAATCTATTAATTTCTTCAAAACAAATTTCTGATTTTCTACTCTTTTTATTCTGATACGATTTTGATGATTTTAGGAAATTACGTAATTTACGGAATTGTAGTACTGAAATTTCCGTAAATACACGAAATAAATACCAAATTCATTACGCTTAATTTATTTTATCCACGAAAAAAACATCGTTGGGGTAAATTGTACCCCTATTTAGATTTTTATTGCATTTTAATGACTGCATCGAACAATGGTGCAATCATAATGCAATTATGGTTAATAGAAGAAAATAGATGTAAAAAAATATTTAAGCACTTTTAGATATTGTAATTCGGAATTAAAATAATTTTTATAAAGTCCCGGGGCGGGCGGCGAGGACGTTTTTAGCATTAGTCTAATACAGAAGATTATGACATTTTTTATAGTGATTTTCTGAATAAAATAGTAAATATACCGGAGATTTTGTTTGGGAACATATTGGTTTTAGTTTTTATATTTAAAATAGATATATTGAAGTATATTATATATCACTTGCAACATATTAGTACTAATAACTCGTTCTGAAGAGCTCGTCAAAAATAAAGGATCTGCAAAATATTTATATCGTAGTGTCTTATTATCGTAGTGTCTTATTATATTGTAGTATCTCCAAGCAAAATAATTTATTTACTGGATATTTTGTTTGGAGATATATTGATTTTAGTATTTGTGTTCAAAGTAGACATATTGAACTATATTTATCTCAATTGCAATATTTTAGTGCTAACAGTTAGTCCTAGAGAGCTCATCAAAAATGAAGCATCTGCAAAATATTTATATCATTGTAGTGTCTTTGAAGCAAAAATATTTTATTAATGGAAATTTTGTTTGAGAACATATCGATTTTAGTATTTACTTTCAAAGTAGTATTGAAGTATATTATATTCCAATTGCAAACATTGTAGTACTAATAGTTCAACCTGAAGAGCTCATCGAAAGAGAAAGTATCATTAAAATGTTTATATTATTATAGTGTGTTTCAAGCAAAAATAATTCATTTTCTGTATATTTTGCTCGGTGACATATCGATTTTAGTATTTGTTGTCAAAGTAGACATAATGAAGTACATGTATATTATATCCCAATTGCAACATTGTAGTACTTATATTTCGTCCTGAAGAACTCGTCGAAAATGAAGCACCTGTAAAATGTTTATATTAATAAAGTGTCATTCAAGCAAAAAAATTCATTTACTTTATACTTTGTTAGGAAACATATCGATTTTAGTATTTATTTTCAAAGTAGACGTATTGAAGTATATTATATCCCAATTGCAACATTCTGGAGCTAACGGTATGGTCTGAGGAGCTCTTTGAAACTTATAATCTTCAAAGTGACTTTGCAGTCAAAATATTTAATTATTTGGATATTTTGTTTCGGAACATATTAATTTAAGTATTTATTATCATAGTAAACATATTGAAGTATTAAATACAAAAATTAGAGCATTGTAGGACAAACAGTGCGCACTGAGGGCTTCTTCGAAACTACAAACTCTAACTCTAATTTTTCCCAAAATTGCTCTCACAACTTAACGACACTTTACAGTTATTTACTTTTTGAGGAGCTCTCCAGGACGTATTGTAGATACTAAAATGTTGCAATTTAGATATAATATATTTCAAAAGGTCTACTTTTGAATTGCATGATAAAATCTATATGTCTTGAATAAAATATCCGCAAAAATATTATTTTATCT
>NW_020538040.1:1288384-1335212 GCF_003426905.1 Ctenocephalides felis | reverse complement strand
TTAGTTCACTAATTTAATATTTTTTAATTCAATTAAATGAATATTTGAATAATTTATATGAATAGCTCATTCATTTGTTATTTATAGCAAAATATTACATCTGTTTTATTATCTATTAATTAATTTTCAATTTACTGTAGGGCAAGTTATAGTTTAGTTAAAAAAATCGAAATTGAAAATTTTTGCATATCTTTACGTTTCAGAGGTTTCTGAACATTTTGGTGTGGCATACCTTAATTAGAGAAAATGGATGTGTGTGTGTTAAGTTTGGGAAACATTTTTTTGTCCACGTTTTCGGGCGCACGGATCAACTAATTTGAATGGTTTAAAAAACATTCGATCCCTATTGATAGGCAGATGTGCTGATTAGTTTTTGGCAAAGACAGGTTTCGCCGTTACGGAGATACGGAGCAAAGCGTGCAGAAAATACAAATCGAATTTTTGAGAGAACGGAGGATCCGATTTGAATAATTCAAAAAATCTTCGATTCGTATTGATAGGGAGATGTGCTGATTAGTTTTTGGCAAAGACAGGTCCAGCGGTTTTGGAGATACAGAGCTAAATGTGCAAAAAATGGCAGTTTTTGAGTGAACTAAGCGTCCTGTGATTTGAATGATCTAAAAAACTTCCTGCTTGTATTGACAAAACAATTGCTTTTGAGGATTAAAAATTTTGTTTCTATTTTTTTTTTGCAAAAAATATTTTTGTAATTTTGGATTAAAAATTCAAAAAATGACCCAGGCTAAGCACAGTCTAAGCGCCACTCTGGTACAAATGCATTACCCATATGCGTTTAGACTATTTATGTCTGGAGCACTTTTCCACTTTTGTGAAAATGTGAAAATGCAAATATTGAAAAATGTGAAAATGTGAAAATGCCGCCAAGCTAAGCACAGTACAAGTGGAAATGTCGCACAGAATTATTTGCAAATGCGTCTAGACTGTGACTATACGGGAGCACTTTTTCAATTTTGTGCAAATTAGGCATCTATTTTTTTGAATTTTTTTGAAATATTTGGTTTGCTTAGATATAACAAGATAATGCAAAAATAATGAACGTTACAGTATTGTAATAATATATTTGAAAACGTTTAAAATTTTAGAAGTTACGGTATGGGAAGTTCCAGCAATTTGCCTTAAGACACGATGCATACACCACTAGATAATTTAACTAACCGTAGAGTAAGTTATTATAATTTTCAAAGATCGAAAATTTGGCATATCTTCACGTTTCAGAGGTTTCTGAAAAGTTTGGTGTGACTTTAGAGAAAATGGCTGTTGTGTGTGTTGGTGAATGTTTAAATACAATTTTTCGTCTACGTTATGTCTGAAATATTCATTTGATATTTGCTCACACTTCTATGGGTTCCGTAACAAATTCTTATCCGTTTGACTGCAATGCGGCGCTTAAGCGCTTTGGTATTTCTTGTCTAAAACAGTCACAAAGCCTGGTTACTATGAAACAGTTTAAAATTCTTAAAAAATTTCATAATATAAAAAAACAAGTTTTCAAAAAAATCTAAGTTTTGAAAAATGTTTAAAGTTAGTTTTTTTAAAAAATTTTAGTTTTCGGTACGGGAAGTTCCCAGCAATTTGCCTTAAGGCACGATGCCATGCACTCTTCTAAATCTTTCTTATTCTTAGATTTGTTCAAAATCATTGTAAAGACGTGTTCAGAATAATTGAGAGGGATTTTCGAACATGTTCAGTTCTGTAGTTTCGAACAATACGGGGACAAGAGTTTGAAAAGTTTACAACTTGTAGACATAAGAAATATACAAGCATACAAGCATATATATATATATATATATATATATATATATACATATATACATGTATATATATCTAAAATATAAATCTAAAATAATATTTAAGTATTCATTTCACGGCGATTTGTTCGTCGTCGTACATGTGTTACATACGAACGATATGAACAGAATTATTATTACATATACACGGCTACCGGACTTACGCACTACAAATGTATAAATAACAATATATAATATATATATATATATATATATATATAAATATAATATATATATATATATATATATATATATATATATACTAGCTGTACCCGTACAAACTTTGCTTCAAATTGAATATGCATTATAATAAATGCAAGCAACGGTGTATGGCATCGTGCCTTAAGGCAAATTGCTGGAACTTCCCGTACCGTAATGAAATTTTTGAGAAATTTTAAACGTTTTCAAATATATTATTACAAATCAAATGTAAATCATAAATCAATATATCTCCAAAACATTAACAATCGTCATTTCATTTCGAATTCAATTTAAAAAAAAAAATAGTTGCCCAATTTGCACAAAATTGAAAAAGTGCTCCCGTATAGTCACAGTCTAAACGCATTTGCAAATAATTCTGTGCGACATTTTCACTTATACTGTGCTTAGCTTGGCGGCATTTTCATATTTTTCAATTCACAAAATTCGAATTGGAAAATTGCTCTAGTACATAAGCAGTCTAAGCGCACTTGGGCATTTGTACCAGAGTGGCGCTTAGACTGTGCCTAGCCTGGGTAATTTTTTGAATTTTTAATCCAAAATTACAAAAATATTTTTTGAAAAAAAATTAGAAACAATTTTTTTTCCCAAGAGCAATTATTTGTTGAAACAAGCAGAAAGTTTTTTATTTAGATCATTCAAATCGGACGCTTAGTTCACTCAAAAACTGCTATTTTTTGCATATTTAGCTCTGTAGCTTCGAAATCGCGGGACCTGTCTTTGCCAAAAACTAATCACATCTTCTCCCAATCATTACAAATTGAATGTTTTTTAGATCATTCAAATCCGATACTCCGTTCCCTCAAAAACTCGATTTGTATTTTATGCACTCTTTGCTCCGTATCTCCTTAACGGCTGGACCTGCCTTTGCTAAAAACTAATCAGCACACGTCTATGTGCGAACAAAACATCCGATTTGAATGATTCAAAACTGTTTGGATTGTATTGACGAAAAAATTGTTTTTGGAAAAAGCAAAAAAAAAAAATTTTTCAAAAAACTTTGCAATTCAGTTTATATAATTCTTAGAAATATGAGATAACCCCGATTGGATTAGGTTTTGTTTTTTGTTATAGTCCAATTTATAAGCATTTGTGGTTTGTCTATAAAATACTTACAAATAATGAAAATTGGAGTATTTATTATATAGTCTGTTTGTAAACATTTAATATTCTTTGAATATTTTAGTACGGTGCGTTCCTCATTTTTGTCTTATGGCACGATGCCATACACCACTAATTTTTAATTAAAAAAAAATGATAGAAATTTTTATATTTATTAAAACAAAAAAGTAGTAAAAGTATTAACACTTAGTGGATTATTACAAACAATTCATATTTGCAATAAATACATCATACGTGATTTTGACTTTGAAATAGAAACTATAGTTTTAGTTTAAATTTCAAATACCAAAAAATAGGCGATTTCTTAAGCTGTTTTAGAAAATTCATCGGTTTAGTACTTGCAGCCATAATATACTTAATAAATATTATTTTACTCGATTTACAAAAAAATTCAAAAGACTTTTCGCGGAATCTTGTTTCATTCAACTGCAAAACGAAGGAGCAATAAATGCTATAAATTCTTAATAATATCTAACAAAGTATTCACAAAATTATCAATTAGTATTAGTTGTTTTATAAGATATATTAAATATTATTTTCTCGATTTGCAACATTGTTGCCTAACACTAACAATAAGGACCAATTAAAATACATTTTTATACTAAGAGATAATAAGGAACACTGATGCTTTAAATTAAAATAAAAATTATTTATATACTTTATTTAATATAAAAATTATTTTCGAATATATATATATATATATATACATATATATAGATATATATATATATATATATATATATATATTCGAAAATAATTTTGCATGTATATTGTCGTATGTCGTAACTTATGTTGAAATACTTTTCATTTTGTACTTTTCGCAAAAAGTTTACAAGAAAAACTAAAGTAATCTTGAGAGCAAATCTTAGGAAATATATAATATATATATATATATATATATATATATATATATATATATATATATATACGTATATATTTATAAATGTTATTATTTCCGATGACTTTTAGCAAATACAACTATTACAAAGTATTAAAATAATATTTCCTGTACTAAAAACAAAAGTGAATTTATTCTATTGTAATGTAATAGATAAAGTAAAAGGAAGTGCCTATTGGCAAGTTGAACATTAAATATGGCTTTTCTTAAAAATCTCATACGTTGTAACTTTTGTGTCTAACTTTTTGACCAAAATTTCTAATTGTTTTTTTTTTATATTTTTAACATTTTTTTTAAATTTAAATATATATATATATATATATATAATTAATATTTCGTTTCTAAACAGCGATTGCTTTAAAAAAAGGTCAAAATTTCCAATTTCTAATTTTTCAAGAATGATTTTTAAATTTTAAAATTCTTAAAAACCTATTTTTTTACAGTTCTAAAAAATTTAATTTCTTTTAAAATTTTTAATTTTTAGTACTGGAAGTTTCTGCAATTTGCCTTCGATACACCACTAGTTATTATTAACTTCCCGTAGAGTAAGTTATTGTAATGGGCCGAAAATCGAAATTGAAATTTTTTACATTTCTCGACGTTTTGAAGGTTTCTGAACATTTTTAAGGGGCATACCTAAGAAACCAAATGGATGTGTGTGTTTGTATGTATGTATGGATACAAATTTCCAGTCACGTTTTCGGGCGCACGGATCAACCGATTTGAATGGTTGTAAAAACATTCGATTCCTATTGATAGGGAGATGTGTTGATTAGTTTTTGGTAAAGGCAGGTCTAGCCGTTACGGAGATAAAGAGGAAAGAGTGCAGAAAATAGAAATCGACTTTTTGAGAGAACGGAGTATCCGATTTGTATGATCCAAAAAACATTCAATTAATAATGATTGGGAGAAGTGTTTGTTAGTTTTTGGAAAAGGTAGGCCCAACCATTTCGAAGATACGGAGCTAAATATGTAAAAAATGGCAGTTTTTGAGAGAACTAAGCGTCCGATTTAATTGATTCAAAAAACTTTCTGCTTGTCTTAACAAAGTAATTAATTTTGGAAAAAAAAAATTGTTTCAACTTTTTTTTTTTTTTTAATTTTTGTATATCGAAAATAATTCAGATTTTATTTTTAATTCTGACTAAATTTCTAATATAATTTAAACAAATAATTTTAACTTTGCAATTCAGTTTATATAATTCTTATGAATATTAAACAATGTTACAATATTAATAATAATCTATTTGAAAACATTCAGTATTTCTCGAACATTTCGTTACGGTACGGGAAGTTCCAGAAATTTGATCACGATAAAGGCACGATGTCATTATTGCCTCAAGAAAGAATTCCACTTACAGCTAGTTTTAAATTATATTCATCTATTTCTCTCAAAGTAAAAAAAAGTAATATGTACTAATATCGAGAATTAGAAAATAAAAATTCATCTGCAGAATATGTCTAAAATCTAAAAGATTGTAATTTTTTTTATGGTTGCACCGTTTGTAAAACAGAACGGTAATTTTTGTATGTTATACTTAAATATATCGTCTATGGCGACAAATACTAAAATTGATGAAATTTTAATAGGAATTTTGAATCTTAACAATTTCCTGAGACAAGTATCTGGGATAATTAAACAAGTACTAAAATTGTTTGCATTTAAGTTATTATTTTCTATTAATTCGGAAATAAAAAAAATACAACTTGTTTTGACAAAAAAAACGAAAACAAAAACACTATTTGTTTATTTTTTTTTAAATATTTTTGCACAAATTAATTTCGATCTTATCTCGCATCTGATTCAATTTTTTCTATCGAATTCAATTTTGTAGATAAGCAAAATCGACCACAAAATGAGATTAGAGTCGACTCGACGTATCTGCGGTAGAAATGACCGCACGTGTGCACGTGCCATTCGAATAATATTTGCACGATTTTTGTTTTGACCCGATTTTGCACATCAAATGCGCACTAGTTTAGACATCACGCAAAAAAAAAAAAACTAGTGGTGTATGGCATCGTGCCTTAAGGCAAATTGCTGGAACTTCCCGTACCGTCATGAAATATTCGAGATATTTTAAACGTTTTCAAATATATTATTACAAATACAAATAGTGTAACTTTTATTATTTTTGCTATTTTGTTTGTAATATCTGAATAAAATCAAATGTGAATCATAAATCTCTAGAATTTATCTCCAGAACATTAACAATCGTCATTTCATTTCAAATTCAATTTAAAAAAAAAAATAGTTGCCAAATTTACACAAAATTGAAAAAATGCTCCCGTATAGTCACAGCATTTGCAAATAATTCTGTGCGACATAGTCACTTGGACTGTGCTTAGCTTGGCGGCATTTTAACATTTTTCAATAGTTTTGATTATGAATAAATAAATAAATAAATGTCATTTTTAAGTAAAAATTATAAAAATTAACCAGGCTAAGCACAGTCTCAGTGACAACCCGGTACAAATATTTTCGCAAGTGCGTTTAGATTGTGACTTTACGGGAGCACTTTTTCAATTTTGTGAAAATTATTGAAAAAAAAAGAAAATCCTGTCTATGCACAGTCTAAGTAAGAACCTGGTACAAATATTTTCGCAAGTGCGTTTAGATTGTGACTTTACGGGAGCACTTTTTCAATTTTATGTAAATTATTTATAAAAATTACATTTTGAGTTAAAAAATCGAAAAATGACCCACACTAGGCACAGTCTAAGTGACAATCTGGTACCAATATTTTTGCAAATGCGTTGAGATTGTGACTGTACGGGAGCACTTTTCAAATTTTATGTAAATTATAGAAATGAATATATGAGGAGTTTTAAAAAAATCGAAAAATTACCCGTACTCGGCACAGTCTAAGTGGCAATCTGGTACAAATGTTTTCATGAGTGCGTTTAGAATGTGACTGTACGGGTGCACTTTTTCAATTTTGAGAAAATGATTGAAAAAAAATGAAAAATAAGGCAATCTAATCTAATTCTAAGTTACAATCCGGTACAAATATATTTGCCGGTGCGTTTAGACTGTTACTGTACTGGAGCAATTTTCAAATTTTATATAAATTATTATAGAAATGCCATTTTTAGTTTAAAAAAATCGAAAAATGATTCAAACTAGGAACAGTTTAAGTAACAACCTGGTACAAATTTATTTGGAAGGGTGTTTAGATTGTTACTGTACTGGAGCAATTTTCAAATTTTATGTAAATTATTTATAAAAATTACATTTTGAGTTAAAAAATAAAACTAGTTATAAACTTACTCACTCATTTACTAATCTACTCACTTTCTCACTTACTAACTTAATTGTCAGCTCCACTAACTCTTAAACTCATTTATTTGTCATTCGCGTTTTGTCTAATAAGTTTCGAATTCAGATTTTTTTTATTATTAGTGCAAATTTTAAAATATCTTAAATAATTTTAATTTAGAATTTTGTATAAAACAGTTTTTTATTAACTTCCCGTAGGGCAAGTTATAGTAATCGCAAAAAAATCAAAAATGAAATTTTTTATATATCTTCACGTTTCAGAGGTTTCTGAACATTTTGGCATACCTTAGAAAAAATGGATGTATGTGTGTGTGTGTGTGTGTATGTATGTATGTATGTACGTGTGTGTATGTATGTGCGGATACAAATTTTCGTCGACGATTTCGGGAACACGGATCAACCGATTTGAATAATTCAAAAAACATTCGATTCGTATTGATAAGGAGACGTGCTGATTAGTTTTTGGCAAAGGCAGGTCTAGCCGTTCCGAAGATACGGGGCAAAAAGTGCCGAAAACGGTAACTCAGTTTTTAAGAGAACGGAGCGTCCGATTTGAATAATTCAAAAAACATTTTACTTGTATTGACAAGTTGAAGAATCGATAAAGTCTTCATGAAGGTAGGTCTAGCGGTTTCGGAGATATGGAGGAAAAAGTAAAAAAATGAGCCATTTGGCTGTCAAAAATGATCATTAGACATATGCACATCAAATTATCAGATATTTTATAGAGATTTTAACAATAAGTATACATTTTGTTAACATTCCTATGGGTTCCGTACCAATGCTTATGCGTTAGACATTGACGCGGGGCTTAGGCGCTTTATATTTTGTCCTTATGCAGTTAAAGCAGTACGATTGCTTTGAAAAGAAAATTCAGATCTTCCATAATATGTCAAAATGAAGAAAAAAAAAATTAAAAAAAAAAATTATTTTTTTAAAAAAATTTTTTTTTCAAAAAAAGTAATTTTTTGTCCAATTTATAGTTTCTCAAAAATCTTATTTTTTCAAAGTAAATTTTTTTCAAAAATGTTAATCGTTTTTAAAAAAATAATAATTTTTGTTACGGGAAATTCCAGTAATTTGCCTTAAGGCACGATGCCTTAATTGCCTTAAGACAGAATTCCACTTACAGCTAGTTATAACTTTGAGTCAAGCTTTCTGAAATCTATTAATTTCTTCAAAACAAATTTCTGATTTTCTACTCTTTTTATTCTGATACGATTTTGATGATTTTAGGAAATTACGTAATTTACGGAATTGTAGTACTGAAATTTCCGTAAATACACGAAATAAATACCAAATTCATTACGCTTAATTTATTTTATCCACGAAAAAAACATCGTTGGGGTAAATTGTACCCCTATTTAGATTTTTATTGCATTTTAATGACTGCATCGAACAATGGTGCAATCATAATGCAATTATGGTTAATAGAAGAAAATAGATGTAAAAAAATATTTAAGCACTTTTAGATATTGTAATTCGGAATTAAAATAATTTTTATAAAGTCCCGGGGCGGGCGGCGAGGACGTTTTTAGCATTAGTCTAATACAGAAGATTATGACATATTTTTATAGTGATTTTCTGAATAAAATAGTAAATATACCGGAGATTTTGTTTGGGAACATATTGGTTTTAGTTTTTATATTTAAAATAGATATATTGAAGTATATTATATATCACTTGCAACATATTAGTACTAATAACTCGTTCTGAAGAGCTCGTCAAAAATAAAGGATCTGCAAAATATTTATATCGTAGTGTCTTATTATCGTAGTGTCTTATTATATTGTAGTATCTTCCAAGCAAAAATAATTTATTTACTGGATATTTTGTTTGGAGATATATTGATTTTAGTATTTGTGTTCAAAGTAGACATATTGAACTATATTATATCTCAATTGCAATATTTTAGTGCTAACAGTTAGTCCTAGAGAGCTCATCAAAAATGAAGCATCTGCAAAATATTTATATCATTGTAGTGTCTTTGAAGCAAAAATATTTTATTAATGGAAATTTTGTTTGAGAACATATCGATTTTAGTATTTACTTTCAAAGTAGTATTGAAGTATATTATATTCCAATTGCAACATTGTAGTACTAATAGTTCAACCTGAAGAGCTCATCGAAAGAGAAAGTATCATTAAAATGTTTATATTATTATAGTGTGTTTCAAGCAAAAATAATTCATTTTCTGTATATTTTGCTCGGTGACATATCGATTTTAGTATTTGTTGTCAAAGTAGACATAATGAAGTACATGTATATTATATCCCAATTGCAACATTGTAGTACTTATATTTCGTCCTGAAGAACTCGTCGAAAATGAAGCACCTGTAAAATGTTTATATTAATAAAGTGTCATTCAAGCAAAAATAATTCATTTACTTTATACTTTGTTAGGAAACATATCGATTTTAGTATTTATTTTCAAAGTAGACGTATTGAAGTATATTATATCCCAATTGCAACATTCTGGAGCTAACGGTATGGTCTGAGGAGCTCTTTGAAACTTATAATCTTCAAAGTGACTTTGCAGTCAAAATATTTAATTATTTGGATATTTTGTTTCGGAACATATTAATTTAAGTATTTATTATCATAGTAAACATATTGAAGTATTAAATACAAAAATTAGAGCATTGTAGGACAAACAGTGCGCACTGAGGGCTTCTTCGAAAACTACAAACTCTAACTCTAATTTTTCCCAAAATTGCTCTCACAACTTAACGACACTTTACAGTTATTTACTTTTTGAGGAGCTCTCCAGGACGTATTGTAGATACTAAAATGTTGCAATTTAGATATAATATATTTCAAAAGGTCTACTTTTGAATTGCATGATAAAATCTATATGTCTTGAATAAAATATCCGCAAAAATAATTATTTTATCTAAAACTACGTGGACGAGATGGTTTAGATTCAAAGAGCTCTTCAGGACGAACAGTAGGTACTAGAATTTTGAAATTTGCATACAATATACCTCAATATGTCTACTATTACAACAAATACTAAAATCAAAAACAAGACACCTAAAAGGCATTTTATTATGAATATAACAATAAATATGTACTAGTTAACTATGCAAAATTTACATTTATCAAGTAAGTACTCATTGATAAAGTGCAACTTGCCACTAGGCAATTTTCAAACACTTTTTTGCATGTGGGGTATCATTTGAAAGGTCTCGACGAGCTGAATGCAAATTTAAATATATAAATTTTATATTCTTATTCGAATAAAATTTTTGGAATTTTTTGAAATATTAAATGTACAACTTGCCCCTAGGCAATTTTCAAACACTTTATTTTGATGTGACATATCATTTACAAGGGCTCGACGAGCTAAATGCAAGTATATCACGTGTTTTAAATATATTTTTAATTTTTGGAAAATATTTATAGTATTTCTATAAAACATGTTTGAGAAAAAATCTGGAAGTACTTTGCGGTTATTCAAGTGCAACTTGAATTAATGCTGTAAATAAATTATTATCAGCGAATGATAATAAATAACCTTGATATATATATATATATATATATATATATATATACAAATATGATGCAATATATCTATTAATGTTTGCAATATTTACTAAATAAAAAGTAAATCGGATTTTTGGAATCCAAACATAAGTTTACTAATTACAATTGTAGTTTGCTCAGCAATAGAGTCCCTTTTTACACAAACAATTTTTTTTCGATTTTGTTAGTATAGTTCTTTTTCTAAAATAAATTTTTTTTCTGATATAATATATAATATCAGTTTGCTCGTCAGTAGAGTTCTTTTTTGCAATGAAACAATTCTTGTCGATTTAATATTTGTTTTGCTTGTCAGTAGAGTCCCTTTTCCAATGTATTTTCTTTGATATAATTTTTTCGATGTAATATTAGTTTGTTTATCAGTAGAGTCCCCTCTTGTCCAAATAAACCACTCTTTTTGATATAATATTATATAATATTTTCTCGATATAATATCCGTTCGCTTGCCAGTAGAGTTCCTTTCTGACGAAGAACTGTTTATGTAAATATTATATCTTCCAGTCACATTTTATTAATTAGGTTTTTTAAAATATGATATTTTCAGAGTCAATATTGACTTTGCTCGTCAGTAGAGTCCCTTTTATAATCAACAATAAATCATTTATCTCAATGTGATAATAAATTTATTAGATAAATTGCAGTTTGCTCGTCAGTAGAGTCTTATTTCAAAATAAACCATACTTGTCGATATAATAATAGTTTTCCTCGATACAATATTAGTTTGCTCGTCAGTAGAGTCTTTTTTTCACAAAAAACTAAATTCTCTAAATATAATATTTTCCATTTTGCTCGTCAGTAGAGTTCTTTCTCTTAGTTTCCTAAATTATGTTCTTTTTCTTGATGTTATGTACAGTTTGCTCGTCAGTAGATTTCCTTACGAGGAAAGTTCATGCAACTTGCCTTAAGGCAAAATACCATTTACACCTAGTGTTAATTAATTGTTTAAACAATAATTGGAATATGTACTTATGTTATTGGAATGTTTGTTAGAATTCCCGAAATTCCAGAATGTTGGCCGTACGGAACCGAAAACGTTAGCTATGTACATATGTAAGGGTATTCCGGAAATTACCGGAATTACTGACATATATATATATATATATATATATATATGTATATATATATGTATATATATATATATATATATATATATATATATATGTATATAAAAATTTATAACAAAAAGCTGAAGCTAAAATTTTAAAATTACTGCATTTAATTTTGAACAATGAAATTATACAGGGTACAGAATCCCTAGGGTTTTTAGGGTTCATAACTACGATATTTGTAATGTGCTCGTCGAGACCTTTCATTTGATACCCAACATGAATTTTTACCATATGACGTCATCAAGGGTCTTTTTGACCCGCTGTACTGTATATAGTACGCTTCGTCCGTTCATTTATTAAATCTCTTGTAACTTTTAAACGGTTGTTCCGATTTGAATGAAATATTCAAGGAATTTGTTCAAAATTAAATTATCTATAATGTTTTCTAATACACCAAAATCCTACATCAACTCTGTACATTTTAATAACGTAAAAACAATGAATAAGTGAGTTATATTTAAGAAAAATTAAAAGGTACGTAATCATATTGGTTTTTTGGATCCATCGTTAGTACTATCAACTCTTTTTTGACGGTTGACATTTGAATTTGAATTTAGATAATAATAAATTTATTTGTGTCTTACTTATTGCTAGTTAAACACGAATTATGAATATCCAGAAAGTTTTATTTAGTTTTTATGAAGTCGATTTTTTTTAAATAGTTATTAGTGAAGTGACTTATATCAAAAGCAGTTAACAAAGTATGACGAGCAAATTGCACACAGATGAAATAAAAAAAACTAAAGACTACTGATAAACAAAATGTATTTCGGCCAAGCGGTTAAAGAAAAAGTTACTCTGCCTATTGCTTATTATATGAAGGGTACGGAACCCTATTGATTTTTAAGGTCCATAAGTATAATATTTGTAAAGTGCTCGTCGAGTCCTTTTATTTGATACCCCACATAATTTTTACCAAATTGGAAATTTTTGACCCACTGTACTGTATATAGTACGAAGCAACTTCGACTGTACATCGAGTCGCTTGTCCATGTATTAATTAAATCTCTTGTAACTTTTAAACCATTCGATTTTTATGATTAATGTGTTTGGCAAATTTATTCAAAATTAAATAATCTACAACTTAGTCTAATATTATAACACCCTACAGCAACTGGGTATACTTCAAAATCGCAATTAAAATCGAATAAATATTTAGAGTGTAAAATATACTAGCTTCCATACTAACTACACTTTGTCAAAGATTTCTTTCATATAATGTTCCCCGATATCTTGGTTTGGAATCTAGTAAACTTGTTGCATATTCTTATTAAGTCGCTTGTAACTTCTAAACCATTCGTTTGACGTGAATGATGCATTCGACAAATTTGTATAAAATTATGCAATATATGATATTGACTAGCAACTTAAATCGGTATTCTCTAATATAACCCAAAAGAAAATAAAAATCAGTCGTTGGTTTTAGTTAAAAAAGAGTATAGTTTGAGTATACTGAACCTTATTGATTTTTAAGGTCTTTAAGTATGATATTCGTAATGTGCTCGCCGAGACCTTTCATTTGATACCCAACATGCATTTTTATTTTTTGGAACATTTTGACCCACTGTACTGCATATAGTACGAAGCAACTTCGACTGTATATCGAGTCGCTTGTGCATTTATTTATTATATCTCTTGTAACTTCTAAACCTTTGGATTGATATAAATTATGTATTCGACAAATTTATTCAGAATTACATGACTTAAAATATTGTATAACATCATAATGCCCTACAACAATTCGGTATGCTCTAAAAAAAATCAGAAAGCACCCAGAAGTAAAAATCTATATCAGAAGTGCATTCGTGCATTAAATTGTTCATAACTTTTAAACCATTCGATTAATATAGATGATGTTCTAGACAAATTTGTTTTATATTAAATTATCTATAAAACTGTCTAACATTATATTGACCTACAACAAGTCCGGGTCTCTGATCTTTACGGAGCATCTAAAAAATAAATATAAATGACGAGGTATAAGTACTTTTTGCCTGCGTTTATAAAAGTCCTTGTCTCTGATCCTTCGAGAGCAACGCTCTAAATGTGTATAATAATAAATAGTTTTATTTTGTAAATTTCGAAACTTTGAACAATTTTTTTTAAATTTTCTTCAAGAATTAAATTACAATCAAAAAATGTGTGTATTTAAGGAACCGTAAAAACTACAAACTCATTCGCCCTCATTCGCATTCATTCATTATCATATTAATTAGTAATTGTTAATTAAGTTCACCGAACAAAATCATGATTAGTCACTTTTTTGTTAATTAAATTTATTCGGTTGTGAGAAAATTGTAACGGATTTTTTGGAATGAAAACTCGTTGTTTGAAATTTATTTTGATTCATTCATTCAAAAATTCATTTATCTTTATTTTTGTATTACCGTTTTTATTTTATTAACTTCCCGTAGGGCAAGTTATAGTAATCGCAAAAAAATCGAAAATGAAAATTTTTATATATCTTTACGTTTCATAGGTTTCTGAACATTTTGGCATACCTTAGAAAAAATGGATGTATGTGTGTGTGTATGTGCGTGTATGTGTGTGTGTGCGGATACAAATTTTCGTCGACGATTTCGGGAACACCGATCAACCGATTTGAATAATTCAAAAAACATTCGATTCGTATTGATAAGGAGACGTACTGATTAGTTTTTGGTGAAGGCAGGTCTAGCCGTTCCGAAGATACGGGGCAAAAAGTGCCAAAAATGGTGACTCAGTTTTTAAGAGAACGGAGCGTCCGATTTTAATAATTCAAAAAACATTTTACTTGTATTGACAAGATGAAGAATTGATCAAATTTTCATGAAGGCAGGTCTAGCGGTTTCGGAGATCTAGTAAAAAAGTAAAAAAAAATTAGCCATTTGGCGGTCAAAAATGAACATTAGACATTTGCACATCAAATTATCAGATATTTTATAGAGATTTTAACAATAAGTATAATTTTGTTTACATTCCTATGGGTTCCGTACCAATGCTTATGCGTTAGACGGCGACGCGGCGCTTACGCGCTTCGATATTTAGTCTCTATGCATTAAAGCAGTACGATTGCTTTGTAAAAAAGTTCAGAATTTCCAAAATATGTCAAAATAAAGAAAACATTTTTTTTTCAAAAAAAGTAATTTTTTGTCAAATTCTTAGTTTCTCAAAAATCTAATTTTTTCGAAGTCAATTTTTTTCAAAAATGTTAATCGTTTTTAAAAAAAATAATAATATTTGGTACGGGAAGTTCCAGCAATTTGCCTTAAGGCTAGATGCCATGCGCCCCACTAGTTTTATTTTATTTTAACTTTTTGCATTTTATATTCATTTTATTGTATTTTTTTTTGTTTTATCTCTTTTTTTGTACCTATCGATTTTGTAAATAAGACATTAAAGTCTTGATTAACAAAAATAAATTATAACAAAAAAAAAATTATTCAAAATTAATTTTGTAGCAATTTTTTTTCAAAATTATTTACCTTGCACTTATTGTAGATTTTGTCCATAAGAAATCAAGATTAAATGTTAATTATAAATTAAATGTTAAAGTTAATAATTATAAAGTAAATGTTAAAATTAAATCAAGATTAAATGTTAAAATTAAATTAAAATTGAAGATTAAGAACAAATAAAATTAATTTTTCATCGTCTCTAAATAATTTTTTCTGTAACATTATTACAAATTTGCATCATTTTCTCTCGTATAATTTTTTTTTTATAAATTTTGCATTCCATCCAGTGACGCACACAAACCGGGTCATTAATAAAATGAATCAGGTTCAGGAATCACTCAGGTTACTCATAACTTTAATACCTGTGAGTGCATTGTTTAACAGTTACGTATCTGCCACGTTTTTGTTACTTCGGTGTCGAAACACTTGCGAGGAAAATAATGTAATAATGTATGTTGAGGCGAACATTGTTTTATTATATCTCTTGTAACGTTTAAAATATTTAATTAATATGAATGATGTATTTGGCAAATTTGTGCAAAATTGAATTATCTAAAATTTTGTCTAATAACATATAGCCCTACGGAAGCTTGGTATACTTTAAAACAAGGTTGACACTTGGATTTTAATGTTTGGTTCTTGTTAAATATAAAGGGTACGGAATCCTATTGGTTTTTAGGGTTTATAATTATGTTATTCGTAAAGTGCTCATTGAGACCTTTGATTTGATACCCCACATGCATTTTTACCATATGACGTCATCAAGGGTCTGTTTGACCCGCTGTACTGTATATAGTACGCTTCAAATAGCTCGTGCGTCTATTTATTAAATCTCTTGTAACTTTTAAACGGTTGCTCCGATTTGAATGAAATATTCGAAGAATTTGTTCAAAATTAAATTATCTATAATGTTTTCTAATACACCAAAACCCTGCATCAACTCGTGTACATTTTAATAACGTGAAAACAATGAATAAGTGTGTTAGATTTAAGAAAAATTAAAAGGTACGGAACCCTATTATATTTTTTGGGTCTATAAGTACGATATTTGTAAAGTGCTCGTCGAGACCTTTCTTTTGATACCCCACATGCATTTTTGTCATATGACATCATCAAGGGTCTTTTTGGCCCACTGTACTATATATAGTACGTTACAATCACAACAAGAAATTAAATTGTTAAGTAGCGGTGCATTTATTTATTATAACTCTTGTAACTTTTGAACCATTTATTTGATCTGAATGATGTATGTGGCAAAAATGTTCAAAATTAAATAATGTACAATGTTGTTTAATATCATAAAGCCATACAGCAACTCGGTATACTTTAAAATAGCAATTTAGAATACCTAATTTAAATTAACTTCTTGTACCTGAAGCGACTGTTATCATATTAATTTTATTTAGTACTATCTTGCTATTATATATAATATAAATGAACTCTACTGACGAGCTAATAAAGAAGAAACATAGATATGAATCAATAGGGAATACTGAATTTTTACATGAGGCAAAACAGGACTCTACTGACGAGCAAAACTATTGGCAAAGTAGAAGATAAACGGAACTATATTAATTATTAACCTAGAAGAATGAAAAGGGACTCTACTGACGAGCAAATTGCACACAGATATAATAAATAAAACTAAAGACTACTGACGAACAAAATGCATCTCGATTAAGCGGTTAAAGAAAAAGTTACTCTGTTTATTATTTATTATATGAAGGGTACGGAATCCTATTGACTTTTAAGGTCTTTAAGAACAATATTCGTAAAGTGCTCGTCGAGACCTTTCATTTGATACCCAACATGCATTTTTATCATATGACGTCATCAAAGGTCTTTTTGACCCGCTGTACTATATATAGTACTGAACAATCAGCACATGTAATTACCGGTGCATTTAATCATTATAACTCTTGTAACTTTTGAACCATTCGTTGAATCTGAATAATGTATGTGGCAAATATGTACAAAATTAAATTGTCTAAAATATTGTCTAATATCATAATGCCCTACACCAACTCGGTATACTTTAAAATAGCATTTTAGAATACCTAATTTAAATTAACTTCTTGTACCTGAAGTTACTATTTTCATGTTATATTGCGATATAATATGCTCGTCGTAGAGCTAATGAAGAAAAAAAAGTATATAATTTAATAGAATAAAAGAACACACTGAATTTTTACATGAGGCAAAATAAAGGACTCTACTGACTAGCAAAACAATTGTCAAAGTAAAAGATAAATGGAACTATA
Organism: Ctenocephalides felis; assembly: GCF_003426905.1. NCBI lineage: Eukaryota > Metazoa > Arthropoda > Insecta > Siphonaptera > Pulicidae > Ctenocephalides > Ctenocephalides felis. The sequence continues at coordinate 1,317,535 of NW_020538040.1, read as the reverse complement.
TTAATTATTAACCTAGAAGATTAAAAAGGGACTCTACTGACGAGCAAATTGCACATCTGTGTAATTAAAAACAACTAAAGACTACTGAAACAACAAAATGTATCTCGACTAAGTGGTTAAAGAAGAATTTACTCCGTCGATTATTAATTATATGAATTGTATGGAACCCTATTGATTTTTAGAGTCTATAACAATGATATTTGTAAAGTGCTCGTCGAGACCTTTCATTTGATACCCAACATGCATTTTCATCATATGACGTCATCAAGGGTATTTTTGACCCGCTGTACTATATATAGTACGGCACAATCACTACACGTAATTTTCTTGCTAAGTAGCGGTGCATTTATTGACGATAACTCTTGTAACTTTTGAAGCGTTCGATTAATATGAATGATGTTTTTGGCAAATTTGTTTAAAATTAAATAATCTTAAATGTTGTCTAATATCATAATGCCCTACAACAATTCGGTATGCTCTAAAAATAATCATAAATCATAAAGAAATAAAAATCTATATCCAAAGTGCAGTTGTGCATTATATTCAAAACCATTCGAATAATAATAAGTTGTCAAATATCTCCCTTCCGCTTTTTTGCTCTTGGTTTATAATACAAAAAGGCGGAAGGGAGATATTTGACAACCTAATATGAATGATGTTTTTGGCAAATTTGTTCTAAATTAAATAATCTAGAATATTATTTAACATTATAATGTCTATTATTCAACATCATAATAGTCTAACATTATAGTGATCTACAACAACTCGGTATATTTTACAATAATTATTAAAAACTCAAAATTCATTTCTACAGTACAGTTTAAAACATTTGTGCATTTATTTACTAGATCTTTTATAACTTCCAAACCATTTGATTAATATTGATAGTGTATTCGGAAAGTTTGTTCTACATTAAATTATATTTAATTCTGTCTGACATTATAGTGATCTACAACAACTCGGTATACTTCAAAACAGCATTTGGAAATGAAATGAATTATTTATTTGAATCATATTGAACCATATTACTGCCATTTTGCAAAAGTACATTTATTTATTATATCGCTTATAACTTTTAAACCATTTGCTTAATATGAATGATGTATTCGGCAAATTTATTCTAAATTCAATTATCTAAAGTTTTGTTTAACATTTTTGTAACCTAGAACAACTCGGTATTCTTAAAAATAAGTCGTAAGATATGGAAAATAAATCCATGTACATTTATCATTCGATGAAATCGATTAAACGAAAATTAGTAATTAAATATTTAGTAATAATTTAATGATAAATTCAATAATATATGGACAAGGTAGATTAATATAAAGATGAATTAGATTATATATATGTATATATAGATATATATATATATATATATATATATATATATATATATATATATATATATTTTGTATGATTCTGAATTTGATGTTGACATATGTATTAACAAAGTCTAATAATCGGGCATAACATCAATAAAAAACATGAATTTCTTTCAAAAATTTATTTTAAATCCATACGTTTCGGCTATAATCCTAGCCTTCATTCAGTGGAAACTAAAAATAAAATTAAAAACTAAAACAATTGAATTGGAGTGAAAAGAAAAAAATAAAATAGTAATTAGTACTTACAATTAGTTGATCTTAGTGTTAAATTGGAAAATTTTAATAATCCATGGTATTAGGATATGGTAATGCACTACACTATGTATTATAAACATTAACTTGAAATTACACAATATTTTCACAAAATACTGATTTGAAAAAATCACAAATGAATAGTGTGTTATTCGTAGACTGGTTGAAGATGTAATGGAGAAAGTCATTTTTTAAAAAATATTTTTACCAAGATTCTGCACATGTGTGGAACGAATTGTAAAACCTTTGCGCGAACGCTTTTATTGTTTTGTAAGAAATTTGGAAATGTTATCTAAATAGAAGAGATTTGTGTCGCACAGCGTGTTGAGTTCATTCCGTTTATTTATTGTCTTATTGTTATAAATAGTTAAAAAAGATCCCTCTATAATTCTTCGTTTAAATAAATTTTGTTCAAATTGTAGTATAGTCGGATTAGAAAAGTCCATATTGTGTTTTAAAGTGTATATATGGTCTGCAAGAACAGTTTTGAATTGTTTGGGGTTTTTTGAATTGTTTTTATGTTGTTGTAACCGTTTATTGAGGTTCTGGCTAGTTTCTCCTATGTAAATTAAATTACAGTCTAAACAATTTATTTGATAGACGAGATTTCTGAGTCGTTCGATATTAATATCGAAAAAAGATCCCTCTATAATTCTTCGTTTAAATAAATTTTGTTCAAATTGTAGTATAGTCGGATTAGAAAAGTCCATATTGTGTTTTAAAGTGTATATATGGTCTGCAAGAACAGTTTTGAATTGTTTGGGGTTTTTTGAATTGTTTTATGTTGTTGTAACCGTTTATTGAGGTTCTGGCTAGTTTCTCCTATGTAAATTAAATTACAGTCTAAACAATTTATTTGATAGACGAGATTTCTGAGTCGTTCGATATTAATATCGAAAAAAGATCCCTCTATAATTCTTCGTTTAAATAAATTTTGTTCAAATTGTAGTATAGTCGGATTAGAAAAGTCCATATTGTGTTTTAAAGTGTATATATGGTCTGCAAGAACAGTTTTGAATTGTTTGGGGTTTTTTGAATTGTTTTTATGTTGTTGTAACCGTTTATTGAGGTTCTGGCTAGTTTCTCCTATGTAAATTAAATTACAGTCTAAACAATTTATTTGATAGACGAGATTTCTGAGTCGTTCGATATTAATATCGAAAAAAGATCCCTCTATAATTCTTCGTTTAAATAAATTTTGTTCAAATTGTAGTATAGTCGGATTAGAAAAGTCCATATTGTGTTTTAAAGTGTATATATGGTCTGCAAGAACAGTTTTGAATTGTTTGGGGTTTTTTGAATTGTTTTTATGTTGTTGTAACCGTTTATTGAGGTTCTGGCTAGTTTTCTCCTATGTAAATTAAATTACAGTCTAAACAATTTATTTGATAGACGAGATTTCTGAGTCGTTCGATATTAATATCGAAAAAAGATCCCTCTATAATTCTTCGTTTAAATAAATTTGTTCAAATTGTAGTATAGTCGGATTAGAAAAGTCCATATTGTGTTTTAAAGTGTATATATGGTCTGCAAGAACAGTTTTGAATTGTTTGGGGTTTTTGAATTGTTTTTATGTTGTTGTAACCGTTTATTGAGGTTCTGGCTAGTTTCTCCTATGTAAATTAAATTACAGTCTAAACAATTTATTTGATAGACGAGATTTCTGAGTCGTTCGATATTAATATCGAACGACTCAGAAATCTCGTCTATCAAATAAATTGTTTAGACTGTAATTTAATTTACATAGGAGAAACTAGCCAGAACCTCAATAAACGGTTACAACAACATAAAAACAATTCAAAAAACCCCAAACAATTCAAAACTGTTCTTGCAGACCATATATACACTTTAAAACACAATATGGACTTTTCTAATCCGACTATACTACAATTTGAACAAAATTTATTTAAACGAAGAATTATAGAGGGATCTTTTTCGATATTAATATCGAACGACTCAGAAATCTCGTCTATCAAATAAATTGTTTAGACTGTAATTTAATTTACATAGGAGAAACTAGCCAGAACCTCAATAAACGGTTACAACAACATAAAAACAATTCAAAAAACCCCAAACAATTCAAAACTGTTCTTGCAGACCATATATACACTTTAAAACACAATATGGACTTTTCTAATCCGACTATACTACAATTTGAACAAAATTTATTTAAACGAAGAATTATAGAGGGATCTTTTTTCGATATTAATATCGAACGACTCAGAAATCTCGTCTATCAAATAAATTGTTTAGACTGTAATTTAATTTACATAGGAGAAACTAGCCAGAACCTCAATAAACGGTTACAACAACATAAAAACAATTCAAAAACCCCAAACAATTCAAAACTGTTCTTGCAGACCATATATACACTTTAAAACACAATATGGACTTTTCTAATCCGACTATACTACAATTTGAACAAAATTTATTTAAACGAAGAATTATAGAGGGATCTTTTTTCGATATTAATATCGAACGACTCAGAAATCTCGTCTATCAAATAAATTGTTTAGACTGTAATTTAATTTACATAGGAGAAACTAGCCAGAACCTCAATAAACGGTTACAACAACATAAAAACAATTCAAAAAACCCCAAACAATTCAAAACTGTTCTTGCAGACCATATATACACTTTAAAACACAATATGGACTTTTCTAATCCGACTATACTACAATTTGAACAAAATTATTTAAACGAAGAATTATAGAGGGATCTTTTTTCGATATTAATATCGAACGACTCAGAAATCTCGTCTATCAAATAAATTGTTTAGACTGTAATTTAATTTACATAGGAGAAACTAGCCAGAACCTCAATAAACGGTTACAACAACATAAAAACAATTCAAAAAACCCCAAACAATTCAAAACTGTTCTTGCAGACCATATATACACTTTAAAACACAATATGGACTTTTCTAATCCGACTATACTACAATTTGAACAAAATTTATTTAAACGAAGAATTATAGAGGGATCTTTTTTCGATATTAATATCGAACGACTCAGAAATCTCGTCTATCAAATAAATTGTTTAGACTGTAATTTAATTTACATAGGAGAAACTAGCCAGAACCTCAATAAACGGTTACAACAACATAAAAACAATTCAAAAAACCCCAAACAATTCAAAACTGTTCTTGCAGACCATATATACACTTTAAAACACAATATGGACTTTTCTAATCCGACTATACTACAATTTGAACAAAATTTATTTAAACGAAGAATTATAGAGGGATCTTTTTTCGATATTAATATCGAACGACTCAGAAATCTCGTCTATCAAATAAATTGTTTAGACTGTAATTTAATTTACATAGGAGAAACTAGCCAGAACCTCAATAAACGGTTACAACAACATAAAAACAATTCAAAAAACCCCAAACAATTCAAAACTGTTCTTGCAGACCATATATACACTTTAAAACACAATATGGACTTTTCTAATCCGACTATACTACAATTTGAACAAAATTTATTTAAACGAAGAATTATAGAGGGATCTTTTTTCGATATTAATATCGAACGACTCAGAAATCTCGTCTATCAAATAAATTGTTTAGACTGTAATTTAATTTACATAGGAGAAACTAGCCAGAACCTCAATAAACGGTTACAACAACATAAAAACAATTCAAAAACCCCAAACAATTCAAAACTGTTCTTGCAGACCATATATACACTTTAAAACACAATATGGACTTTTCTAATCCGACTATACTACAATTTGAACAAAATTTATTTAAACGAAGAATTATAGAGGGATCTTTTTTAACTATTTATAACAATAAGACAATAAATAAACGGAATGAACTCAACACGCTGTGCGACACAAATCTCTTCTATTTAGATAACATTTCCAAATTTCTTACAAAACAATAAAAGCGTTCGCGCAAAGGTTTTACAATTCGTTCCACACATGTGCAGAATCTTGGTAAAAATATTTTTTAAAAAATGACTTTCTCCATTACATCTTCAACCAGTCTACGAATAACACACTATTCATTTGTGATTTTTTCAAATCAGTATTTTGTGAAAATATTGTGTAATTTCAAGTTAATGTTTATAATACATAGTGTAGTGCATTACCATATCCTAATACCATGGATTATTAAAATTTTCCAATTTAACACTAAGATCAACTAATTGTAAGTACTAATTACTATTTTATTTTTTTCTTTTCACTCCAATTCAATTGTTTTAGTTTTTAATTTTATTTTTAGTTTCCACTGAATGAAGGCTAGGATTATAGCCGAAACGTATGGATTTAAAATAAATTTTTGAAAGAAATTCATGTTTTTTATTGATGTTATGCCCGATTATTAGACTTTGTTTATATATATATATATATATATATATATATATATAAACGAAAATAATTCGCTGTTTGATCTTTCAATCAGAAAATTATGGGAACTTTAACATCTTGTCCTCATATGAACATCAGATATATATGTATATTATATATTGATATATATATATATATATATATATATATATATATATATAAATACATATAACTATATATTTATATATATATAATCAGAATCATATGTTAGTCCCATTCGATACAAATTACATCCATTTGAATTATTTAATACAACACGATCAAGATTTACAAAGAGATTAAATCTCAATTTACGTCCAAAGATTATCTGATTTTAGAGTATACAGAGTTGCTGTAGGGCATTGATATGTTAGACATTAATATAGATAATTTAATTTTGTACAAATTCGTAGAAAACATCATTCATACTAATCAAATGGTTTGGGAGTTACAAGAGATCTGGTAAATACATGCACAAATGCATAGTAGGAATAAATTTTGAGTTTTTGATAATTATTTTAAAATATACCGAGTTGCTGTAGGTCACTATAATATTAGACAGTATTATATATCATTTAGTATATTGTTTTAATAATTTGTAAAATACATCATTCATACTAATCGAATGGTTTGAGAGTTATAAAGAATATAATAAACAAATGCACTTGTATGCATTCGTAGTCTAAATCTCGATTTTTGAACGTTTTTAGAGCATACCGAGTTGCTGTAGAACATTATAATGTTAGACAATATTTTAAATAATTTAATTTAGTACATATTTTCCTAATACATCTTTGATATTAATCGAATAGTTTGGAAGTTACAAAAGATTTAATAAAGTAGCGCATATGAATCAAATCTGTCAACCATAAGAATCAAATGAATATTAATTTGTCTATTGATATTGATATTTGTTATTGTTTTAGAATATACTGAGTTGACTTAAATTAGTAACAAAAAACTTCTGGTCTAATTTTAAGTTCATTAATAATTATAATAGTAAATTATTAAGTATATTATTATATTTTATTTCTTACAAAAACTTATTTTTCCCAACAAGTGCATTTTTTTACAATTCTAATCCGGTTCGTGCAAGTGTTCACCTTTTTGTCAAAAAAAAAAAAATCAAACAAAAACGCATTTTGGCATGGAAGTGTGTGTGTGTGTTTTTTTTGTGTGCAAAGGGTCTGTACCTGATATTGTGGGTCTTTTAAAAATCGAAAACTAAACAACTTTTAGACCCTGGGGTCAAAAATAAAATGAACAGAGAAATGAGTCATCGAAAGGGCCGTATTTTTGTAAAAAAATAAAAAAAAATGGTTTGAAGTAGTTTTTGTGCAACATTTTGTTCTAAAAGTTAAAAAATGAAGCACGCACGTTTTTAGTAAATTTAATATATTATTGAATATAATAATTTATATGTATTCAAATAAGTTATAAATAAATTATTACAAAAACTAAAAAAATGTACCAGGTGAGTAATAGTCAAGTTAAAAAAAAGTTTTTTTCAATTTTGAATGTGTTTTTTGCCCAAAACTTTGTTTCAAAAGTTAAAAAACAAAGTACGCACGTTTTTAGTAAATTTAATATATATTTTAGTAAAATATAATAATTTATATGTACTCAAATAAGTTATAAACAAATTTATGCAGAAACTAAAAAAATTCAAAAGGAGTCAATTTTAACAACATGGCATTTTTAAAAATTCAAGTTTGAATCATTTTTTGCACAAAATTTTGTTCCAAAAGTTAAAAAATTAAGTTCAAAGGTTTGTAATGTAAATTTAATAAACTTTCTAATATTATATAATAATTTACACAAGTTGTAATGAATTAAAAGTAAATTGATACTAAAACTAAGAAATTTACCAAATTAGTAATAGTCAAGTATAAACAAAAGTTTGGCGAATTTAATGTATTTTTTGCATAAATTTTTGTTCCCAAAGCAGTAAATGTACGTATTTAGGAAATTTTATAAGGTTTCTAATGATATATAATAATTTATATGTATTCAAATAGTTATAAACAAATTTATACAAAAATCAAAAAATGTACCACATCAGTAATAGTCAAGTTCAAACAAAATTGTGTCAAGTTCAAAGTATTTTTTGCATAAAATTTAGCTCTAGAAGTATAAAAACAAAAAATGTACTCATTTAGGAAATTGTATAAGCTTTTTATTGGTATATAATAATTTATAAGTTTTTAAACAAATTATTAACCAAATACAAAAAAATGTAAACAATTGCACCAGATACTAGTTAGAATAATCAATAGTAGTAACGTATAGCTTTTAATATTTTTATTCGTATACAATTTTGTTCCAAAAGTTAAAAAACGGTTTATGCACGTTTATAGAAAATTTTATAAGTTTTTTGATGATATATAATAACTCATTTCAAGTTTTCAAACAAATTATCAACTAAATATCAAAAAAATATAAACAATTGCACCAGATAATAATTATAGTAATCAGTGAGTAACGAATAGCGTTTAAAATTTTTATTTGTGTATAATTTTGTTCTAAAAATTCAAAAATTGTTTATGCACGTTATTAAGCTTCTTAATGATATACAATAATTAATATATTTTTAAACAATTTATTAACAAAACAACGCTAAATATAAACAAATACATCAGAGTAATTATTAAGTAATGGCGTTTCAAAACATTAAATTTTTTGCTTATATTTTTGTTCTGGAAATTAAAAAACTGTAAATGCATAATTTTAGAAAATTTTATAAGCTTTCTACTGATATATAATAGTTTATATGTTTTAGAACAATTTATTAACAAAATATATCAACTAAATATAAACAAATACACCAGAGTAATTAATGAGTAATGGCGTTTTAAAACATTAAATTTGAAGCTTTTTTTGTTAATAATTTTGTTCTGGAAACTTTATAAGCTTTTTAATGATATATAATAATTTATATGTGTTCGAACTATGTTAGAAACAAATTATTGCAAAATTAAAATAAATTACGTTAATAATCCAAGTTTGAAGTAATTTTTGCACAAAATTTTGTTCCAAAAGTGAAATATCTATAAATGCTTAGACAATTTTATAAGCTTTTTAATGATATATAATAGTGTATATATTTTTGAACAATTTATTAGTAAAATAACGCTAAATATAAACAAATGCACCAGAGTAACTATTAATGGGTTAAATAAGTAATGACGTTTTAAAACATTAACTTTCAAGTTTTTTTTGCTAATAATTTTGTTCCAAAAATTAAAAAACTGTTTACGTACAGTTTTGCAAATTTATATAAGTATTTTTGTGATATATAATGGTTTATATATTTTAAAACAATTTATTAACAAAATAAGGCTAACAATAAGTATAAACAAATTCTCCTGAATAATTAATAAGCATTGGCGTTTTAGAACATTAAATTTGAGGTATTTTTTGCTATTAATTTTGTTCCAGAAATTAAAAAACTGTGAATGCTCGTTTTTAGACAATTTTTTAAGCTTTTCAATGATATATAATGATTTATATGTATTCGAATAAGTTATTATATTATATTATATTATAAATTATAGCCAAAAATACAAAAGTGTACCAGATTAATTAGTGAATAGTCAAGTATAAACAAAATAACGTTTTTGAAAATTCAATATTGATAAATTTTTTGCCTATGATTTTGTTCCAAAATATAAAAAATTAAGTATACAGATAGTTAACAAATTTAATAAGCTTTTTTATGATATATATTAATTTATATGCCTTGGAATAAATTATGCCCAAAATATAGCAAAAATTAAAAAAAAATGTACCAGGTTAGTAAAATTTATTATTAAAGAATTTTGTGCAAATAATTTTGTTCCAAAAGTTAAAATAAATAAATTAAAATAATTTTAAAAAAAATATTCCTTTTTTTTGACAAAAAGCGGCCCTTAAATTTCGTTCTTTTGACTTTGAACCTTTCGATAAAAAAAATGTTTTGACAAATAGAAAAAGGTGAAAAAAACGATTTGTTTAGAAAAGAATATTTCAACAGATGTTTGATAGAAAAAAATGTGCTAAATATATATGTATATATACATATAAATGTATACTTATATAACGCGATGATTCATCTTACAAAAACCACAAGTTCTAGTTCTTCGACATAATTAACGTTTTTTTTGTAAGGCATTTTATAAGTATACCGAGTTGCTGTAGAGTTTCATGATATGACACAGTATTTTAGATGATTAAATTTTAAACAAATTTCCTGAAAACAGCATTTAATTTGCGCTAATATTTTAAAAGTTATAAACAATATAATAAACAAATTTGTTTACAAAAAATACTTAAAAGTTGAAGTTTTAAGTAATACTTAAATTGTGGCGTTTAGGCATTAATTATGTAAAAATGCTTTTAAGTATATTTTGCCTAAATTTGTTAATAACTTGTTTCGAAACATATGAACTATTATATATCATTCGAAAGCTTATTAAATTTCCTAAAATCTTATATTTGCAATAATTTTAACTTTAGAACAAAATTTTATACAAAAATAATTTTTGAACTTGAAGTTTTCAAACCACCATTTTTTTAGACTTGACTATAACTTATGCGGTGCATTTTTCAGTTTTTGCAAAAAATTGTTTATAACTTGTTCAAAAACATATAAACTGATATATGGCATTAAAAAGCTCGTGTATTCAAATTTTGTTTACTTTTAGAACAAAATTTTATGCAATTTGTTTTTAAATATTACATTTAACAAGTAATCTGGTGCATTTTTTTAGTTTTTGCAATAATTTATCTATAACTTATTTGAATACATATAAATTATGATATATCATTGGAAAGCTTATAGAATTCACTAAAACATTGCATTTAGTAATTTATACCTTTTAAAACAAAATTTAGTATAAAAAATGGTTTAATATTACATTTTTGAAAACACTACTGGGTTTATACTGATTTCTATTAATAATCTGGTACATTTTCGTAGTTTTTACACTAATTTGTTCATAACTTATTATGATACATATATATTATTTCACATCATTACAAACTTTATTAAATTTCTTGAAAAACTGCATATATAATTTTTCAAATTTTGGGACAAAATTTTGTGCAAAAAGTATTTTAAACTTGGATTATTATAACGCCATTTTGTTTAAATTTGATTATTGCTAATCTGATGCATTGTTTTATTATTTGCAATATTTTGTTTAGGACTTATTTGAATACATATAAATTATTATATATCATTTGCAAGGTTAAAAATTTTGCTAAAAACTTCCTTGAACCATTTGTTAACTTTTGAAACAAAATTCTTTACAAGAAATATTTCAAATTCATGCCATTAACTAAAGCGCCATTACTTATTAATTATTCTAGTTCATTTGTTTATATTTAGCGTCATTTTGTTAATAATTTGTTCAGAAACATATAAATTATTATATATCATTAAAAAGATTATTAAATTTACTAAAAACTTGCATATTAAGTTTTTCAACTTTTAGAACAAAATTTTATACAAAAAATACTTCAAATTAGGTTTTTTCTAGACGCAAGACGTAAAACATAAAATACATAATAAAATCATCAAAAGTTGGTACAATTTGTGACATTTTTATTTATAAGAAAAAAGCGGTTCGGCAGATCTTCATAAAACTTTATAACTGGTTAGTCAACATCCATATTTATCGAATGGCTTCTAAATATTCCAAAAACATCTAGTTTTTGAGAAATAAAATATTTAGATAAATCATTGTAAAGTTGTCAAAGTAAATGAGTTATATGGCACAGTTCTTCAGATTTTTGATTAATTTAAAGAAACGGTTAGGCAGATCTGCATAAAACTTTACACCTGGTTAGTCAACATCTATATTTATCGAATGGTTTTTAAATAATACAAAAAAATCAACTAGTTTTTGAGAAATAAAATATTTAAATAAATCATTGTAAATTCGTTACAGAAACTGAGTTATATAGTACAATTTTGCCTTTTTTATTACAAAGAAACGGTTTGGCAGATCTGTATAAAACTTTACACCTGGTTAGTCAACATCCATATTTATCGAATGGCTTTTAAAAATTTCAAAAAAATCAACTAGATTTTGCGAAATAAAATATTTAGATAAATCATTGTAAATTTGTCGCAGTAAATGAGTTATATGGTACAATTTTGCAAATTTTTATTTATTACAAAGAAACGATTTGGCAGATCTGTATAAAACTTCACACCTGGTTAGTCAACATCCATATTTATCGAGTGGCTTTCAAAATTTAAAAAAATCAACTAGTTTTTAAGTAATAAAATATTTAAATAAATCACTCTAAATTCGTTATAAAAAATGAGTTATATGGTACAATATTCCAGATTTTTATTTAATTCAAAGAAACGGTTTGGCAGATCTGCATAAAACTTTACACCTGGTTAGTCAACATTCATATTTATCGAATGCTGTTGAATAAATTATTCTGTTTTATTATATTTGTAGAATACATAAAATCAAAATATGCAAACATATATGTATATATGCAAAATTATATAATTTGCTTTGGAGTCGTAAAATTTTGAATGTTGGATCGTTTAATTCGAATATATATATATATATATATATATATATATTTATATATATATATATATATATTTATATATATATATATATATATATATATATATTTATATATATATATATATATATTTTATATATATATATATATATATATATATATATATAGATATAAATTTATGTGTTTGATTCGAAAACTTATGCATGGCACGTTTGCAGTAATAACAGTTAAAATGTTTTAACGATTTTGCATTTACGGACGCCACTGCACAATTTATGTAGATTTATATATAAATCTGGTAAATTATATATATATATATACATATACATATATTTGTATATAATATATATGAAAGCTAATAACATAATAATAATAATTAAAATAACACATTACAAATATTAATTTAACTTATTGCAAAAAAAGTAAGTACATGTTTGAAATATTTTTTTAGGACAAATTTTGTTCTAAGGGTTAAAAAACTGTAAATACAAATTTTTAGGAAATTTAATAAGGCTTTTAGTAATATATAATAGTTTATATGTGTTCAAACAAATTATTGCTAAATATAAATAAATGCACCAGAATTATTGATGAGTAATGGTGTAACAAAACGTGAATTTTGAAGTATTTTTTGTACAAAATTTTGTTCTAAAAATTAAAAAGTTGTATTTGCAGATTTTTAGGAAATTTAATAAACTTTTTAATGATATATTAGTTTATATATTCAAATAAATTTTGTTAATAATTAATAATAACCCTAAATATAAACAAATGCATCAAATACTATTAAAAGTAATTGATAAGTAATGGAGTTTTAAAACTTTAATATTGAAATATTTTTTCTAAAAAATTTTGTTCTAGAAGTTAAAAAATGATATATGTTAGTTTTTAGGAGATTTAATAAGCTATTTAATAATATACAAAAACTTATACATTTTCAAACAATTTATTAGAAAAGTAACGTTAAATATAAACACCAGATAACAATAAGAGTAATTGATAAATAATGAAATTAAAAACTTTAATTTTAATGTGCATTTTGTATAAAATTTTGTACCAAAAGTTGAAAAACTGTATATGCAGTATTTTAAGAAATTTAATACGCGTTTTAATGATATATAGGTTGTCAAATATCTCCCTTCCGCCTTTTTGTATTATAAACCAAGAGCAAAAAAGCGGAAGGGAGATATTTGACAACCTAATATAATTGTTTATAGGCGTTCGAATAAATTATAAACAAATTAATAAAAATAAAAAAATGCACCAGATTACAAATAGTCAAGTCTAAGTAACATGATGTTTTAAAAATCTAAGTTCAAAATATTTTTGTAAATAATTTTGTTCCAACAGTTAAAACTTAATACACCCAGGCTGTAAAAATTAATGTAATAAGCTTTCTAATGATATATAATAGTTTATACATGTTCAAACAAATTATTAGAAAAATATTACAAAATATAAACAAAAGCATTAAATTAGCAATTGTCTCAGCCATAACCAACATGGTGTTTTATAGTTTGACAATTTTCAAACTAATTTTGCCCAAAATTTTATTCCAAAACAAAATATTTATTAAAAACTAGAAGATAGCAAATTTTATTAGCTTTTTAAATATAATAGGTTGTCAAATATCTCCCTTCCGCCTTTTTGTATTATAAACCAAGATCAAAAAAGCGGAAGAGAGATATTTGACAACCTAATATATAATAATCTATATGTATTCAAATATATTATAAACAAATTAAAGCAGAAACTAAAAAAAATGCACCAGATTAGCAATTGTCAAGGATGAAAAAAATGACGTATCTAATAATGTAATATTAAATGTTTTTTTGCTAAGAATTTTGTTCCAGGAGTTAAAAGTTGAGAAAAACAAGTTTTTAGCAAATTTAATGAGGTTTATAATGATATATAAAAATTTATATATTAACTAACAAAATCTTATCAAAATCATGCAAATTTAAAAAAAAAATGCACCCGAATTTCAACAGATTAATTTTTTTAAAATTAAGGCATTTTTAAAAATTATTATTAATATTGTAAATATAAATATTTACCAAAATTACTAAGTTAATACTAAGTTAAACTGATTTATATACTAAACTATTTTAGTATTAGTATATAAATAAAAGTATATATATGTGAAAATTGGACTCGAAATATCAAAATGAGCAAAAAAAAGTTTGAAGTTATTTTTGGGGATGTTTTATTCTAAAAATCATAAATAACTTTTTAATGGTATATAATAATTCATATATATTGGATTAAATTATAATCAAATTGTTGCAAAAACTAAAAAAATGCACCACATTGTTACAGTCTAGTTCAAGTTTAAAGAAAGGTTCCAGTTTAAAGTATTTCTTATATTAAATTTTGTTCCAAAAGTTAAAAAACTGTAAATATGCTGTTTTAGTGAATTCAATAAGCTTTTTAATGATATATAATAGTTTATATATTTCCGAACAAATTATTAACAAAATAACGCTAAATATAGTTAGTTTTTTGCAGTTGTGTTGACACCACGAGTTTATATCGACTTATTGTCATATGAACCCCACTACAAGACCTTGGAAATTTTTAGACTATTACATAATAATGCAGTTTTGTGCATTATTCGAATAAAATGCACCTAAAATCAGTCTTTTGTCGGATTTCGTGGAATTAAAATCGTTTCTTGGTAATGTATATATAATATTTAATATTTTAGAAACTTGTCAAAAGGCAAAAAGTATTAAAATTAATTAAAATACAATAGTGTATTAGTATTAAAATTGAATAGTGCTTAGTAATAAATTTAAAAGAAATATTAGTAGTGAAAGTGCAGTAGTTTTTCAGTATTATTTTGTAATAAATTTTTGTTAAAAGTATTGTGGACGATTTTGATTTTTTGGATGGTGATACCAAAAAATTTTGTATGGAGACTTGAGGTAATTTATATACCATTCGATGAGTATGAATGTATACTATGATTGTGTAAAGTTTTGTTAAAATCGGTCAAGCCGTTTTTGCATAATTAATAAAACTAATGTGTTTGTACAGTATATTTAAATTCTGATTCGTGGATGTTGGAATATTTGGATTGAAATATCTTGAAATTTTGTATGTAGATTTTAAAAACTAAAAACAGCGTTCGATAAGCAACGATGTAGACTATGAATTTTGAGAATTTCATCAAAATCGATCAAGTAGTTTTTACATTACTACTAAACAAAATGTAGGAACAATTACATAACTATTAAAAGTGCTCAAGCAATTCCAAGGTTTTGATGATGACCACCAAAAAATTTTGTATGAAGACTTCTAATATATTTTATACCATTCGATAAGTATGGATGTATACTTTGATTGTATAAAATTTCATCAAAATCGGTCAAGCCGTTTGGACACTATTTGCAAAAGAATTTGCACAAGAATGCCTATATAATAAAAATAATGTTTATGAGCAATCTAAACTTTTGATGCGCAAGTTCTAGAAAGTTCATATACCATTCGATAAGTATGAACGTAGAGTTTAATCGTGCCAAAAGTTTTGAAAATCGGTCAAGCCGTTTTTGTGTACTTAAGCCAAATATTACACAATGCGAAAAATTATTTTGTCGGTCAGTAGTGGGAAATGAGTAAACATTTATTTTTTTACTTAAACAAAATTTGACAGATTTTAGAATTTTAAATACCTTTTGATTAGTATGAATGTTGATTATTTAAATTAAAATTTATACACAGATCGGTTCAGTCGTTTTTATATAATGAATAAAATTGTATAGACACAGCCCCTGAAAATAATTTTTGGTTTGTGTTTTATATAAATAAAAAAGTAATGAACCGATTTTGAAAATTGGAAAACCATTCGATACTTATTAATACTGACTTAATTTACGTAAAAAATTATACAGGTCAGATGAGCCATTTCTTTGTAATAAATAAAAACGCCAAAAATTGTACTCGCTCACAATACATTTCTATAGTAACCATTTTAAGTTCACAATGACTTGAAAATAAATTTCGATTTTTTTTTGTACTAAATATTCCCGAAAATAATTAACCGATTTTGAAAATTAAAACACCATTCGATACCTATGAATGATGAGTAAATTTGCACAAAAAATTATACAGATCAGACTTGCCGTTTTTTTGTAATGAATAAAACGTCAAAAATTACATAATCTCAGTACAGTACATTTCTAAAGTAAGTTTTGATTTCTGTGCAAAATAACTTCTAAAATAATCGACCGATTTTAAAAATTATAATACCATCTCATACCAATGAATATTGAGTAAATTTACGCGAAAAAAATATACAGATCAGACAAGCCGGTTTTTTGTAATAATTAAAAACGTCAACAATTGTATTATATTTGTACAGTACATTTTTAAACAGAACTCTACGTTCTAGTTTGAATAAATCAAAAAATATTTATCCGATTTGAAAAACTAAAACACCATTCGATACTTATGAATGTTGAGTGAATTTACACAAAAAATTATACAGATCAGACTTGCCGTTTTTTTGTAATGAATCTAAGCGTCCAAAATTGTATTTCTTTAGTACAGCACATTTTTATAGGAATCTCTATCTTTTGGTTTGAATAACTCAAAAAATAATTAATCGATTTCAAAAATTTAAACACCATTCGATACTTACGAGTATTGACTAAATTTACGCAAAAAATTATACAGATCAGACGTACCATTTCTTTGTAATAAATATAAACGTCCAAAATTGTCCCAACTCGTTTTAGTACGTTTGTTTTAATAAGCATTTTGCAAGCATTTTGTGTTCACAACTCAAAAATAACTTTTGATTTTGAATCTGAATAACTTCAAAAATACTTAACCGATTTTGGAAATTCAAACATCACTCGATACATATAAATATCGACTGCATTAGTACATTATTTCAGCAAAATTTGTTAAACAGTTTTTTTAAAACAATTTTTTTTGCACAAATTTGCGCGACCTAAAAATACTAACCAAAACCGTACGCCAACTTTCTTTGATTTTTTAAAAATATTTAGAGGTCTCGAATCAGCACAAAAGTACCACCAAATTAAAGTACACACTTTGTAATTTATTTTATCATAATTATATTATAAAATTCTCCTAAACAAATACTTAAGGAACTACAATTATATATATATATATTTGTATATATAAGTTTCTTCCTTATAAAGAGAGTCGTCAAGCTGTCTGGGGTCACTTTGACCCTAAAATTGTTTTTGTCACGATTTCTTTGAAAAGAATTATTTATCTTGTAATTTAATCATTCGTTTTGTATGGATGATGTTTATACTATGAGATTTAGTTAAAGGCACGTACGATGATAATTGGTGCATAAATGAGGCATGTCTATGTTTGGCGGACTCTCAAAAATCGAAGAGACCTATTACAAAAATTTGTATGAAGGGTTTTTGAAGTGAAGATTAAGCTTTAAAATGGCGTTTTTGGATTTTTTTGTAGATTTTGTAAAACTCAAGATATAAATTTTTGAGTACCGCAGTTTTCCTTGTCTAATGATTATTCATTCCGAACAAAATCCTTTGGAAAATCTTTTGCAAAGTCTTTGCATTAATAAATAATTAATTGAATTATTAATTAATTAATCAGTTAAGACTAAGTAAAGTGAGGAATTAATTAAAACGACGACTTAATTGTTTTAATTAGAGAGAATGTTTATTAAATATTTATTTCGACTTGTAATTATACAGTAAGAAGGAATATATTAAGACATTTTGCATTACCCTTAAGTTAAGGGTGCATATTTTGTTTTGATTATTGATTTCTGGATTTGTATAAGTAAAGGGATGATTGTGTATATACAGGTTTTTTAAATGTTTATTTTGGTATAATGTGAGAAAAATTTGGGTGGTTTGGGTATATCGTTGGGCCTTACGAGTTCGTCAAAAAGTACAATTAAAATATTTTATACAGAATTATTAAATGGTCATTATGTGTTTTAAATACTGTGTTGTAAAATTTTATATGAATTTTTTTTATTTTGGATATACACATTTATTATAAATGCTTTGGGGTATAATATACCTAAATTTTGGTGTCTTAGGATATATGGTGTAGCCTTACGAGCTCGTCAAAAATCATTTTTAGGAATTTATGTGGAAAAGTGTATTTGCTGACAAAATTATTTATTATTAATATTGTAAGTTAAAATAAGATATTTTGGGTATACAGTGTTATTTTGCATATATTAAGGTATAATATACCCAAATTTTGTTGTGTTTGAATAATCCGTGCGTCCTGAAGAGCTCTTCAAATAGCACAAGTGATAGTACTATATATTTATATAGTATATATAAATAAGTTTAAAAATTTATCATTAAGTGTACATTAAGAGATTTAAATGCTGTGTTGTAAAATTTTGTATGAATTTTTTCATTCTGTATATGCAGATTTGTTACATATACATTAGGGTATAATATACCTAAATTTTGGAGTCTTAGTGCAAAAGGTGTAGTCTTACGAGCTCGTCAAAAATCATTGTTTAGGAATTTATATGGTAAAGTGTATTTGTTGACAAAATTAATTATTATTAATATTGGAAGTTAAAATAAGATATTTTGTGTTTGCAGTATTGTTTTGTTTATATTAAGGTCTAATATACCCAAATTTTGTTAAGTTTGAATAACCCGTGCGTCCTGAAGAGCTCTTCAAATATCACAAGTTATATACTATATAAATAATATTAAAAATTCATCATTAATTGGCCATTATGTGTTTTAAATACTGTGTTGCAAATTTTTGTATGAACATTTTTTTATTTTGGGTATGCACATTTGTTATGATTGCTTTAGGGTAAAATATACCTCAATTTTGGAGTCTTGGGATATATGGTGTAGTCTTACGAGCTCGTCGAACATCATTTTTTAGAAATTTATGTGGAAAAATGTAATTATTGACAAAATTATTTTTTATTTGTTATGGAAGTTAAAATAAGATATTTTGGGTATGCAGTATTGTTTTGTGTATATCAAAGTCTAATATACCCAAATTTTGTTGTGTTTGAATAATACGTGGGGCCTGAAGAGCTCGTCAAAATTTGCTCATACAATTTTGCATATATATATGGGTGTATTGTGTAATTCAAATGCAGTTTCTGCAAACTTTAATATGAACAAAATTGTTTTTGGTTATGTAAATTTGTTGCATAAGTATCAGGGTATAAGTGAGCCAAATTTTTAGGTCTTGACTGTATTTTATTGAATTCTAACAATTATTTTTTCTTTACAGATTTTCGTGGTTGTTTGGTCGCAAATGGTGAGTTAATTTATTCATTTATCTATTTATTTCTTTGTTTGTAAAATAAATAATCAAATTTTATCGTCAATAGTGTACTTTTTCTCAATTTATTTTTTAGTAGAGTTTTTTTTTCGAATCAAAATATTTATTTTATTCCCAAAAAAAATTGTTAGGGTTTGACTCGATATTCTTGTTAATCTTGTGCATTTTTTTTAGATTTTGTGATAATTTGTTGATAATTTATTTGAACACATAACAATCATGATATACCGTTAGAAAGCTTATAAAATTTGCTAAAGTTGTGCATTTTTCGTTTTTCAAAGTTTAGAACAAAATTTTTTGTAAAAAGTACTTTCGTAATGATTTTTTTAGAAACGCCAGACTATTGTTGTAAATCTGGTGCACTGTTTTAGTTTTTGTATTAATTTATTTATAATTTATTTAAAAACTTATAAATTATTATATACCATAAGAAAGCTTATAGAATTACTTAAAAATAAGCATGCTTCATTTTTTAAAGTTTAGAACAAAATTTTTCATAAAAATTATTTTAATATTATTTTAACAACGCCATTTTGTTTTTACTATTGTAGTAAGCCCAGTGCATTTATTTATATTAGTCGTTATTTTGTTAATAATTTGTTAGAATGTATATAACTTATTATACATCATTAAAAGCTTATAAAATTTCCTATAAACGTACACTTCTAATTTTTTTAAGTATAAAGCAAAATTTGTAGTAAAAAGTACTTTACTTAGAATTTTTTACGGACGCCATCTGTTTTGACTATATATTGTTGTAAATCTAGTGCATTTGTTTACATTTATCGGCATTCAGTTAATAATTTGTTTAAAAAACGTATATATTATCATATATCGTTAGAAAGCTTATAAAATTTTCTAAAAACCTGCATTTACCACTTTTTGACGTTTAGAACAAAATTTTTCGCAAAAAATACTTGAATATCAATTTTTAAAAGCGTCATTTTGACTTTGTTGCAAAAATTTTTGTTTAAGGAATAAAATTTTGCACAAGCAATCCTTAATTTTTCTATTGGAAATTTTATTAAAAGGAAAAATAAAAAGTAGGGGGAGGATCAAGAATAACAAATGGAATAAAGACATTAGTGGGAAAACACCGCCGAAGGATTTGATTATGGGAAAAGCTTTTCTTCGAATAATTTATTTAGATTTTCGCAAATGACAAATGATTTTTCGTGCGAATATTAACACAGTCGAGAAGGGACATTTTTATCCATAATCGTGATATATAGTCCTGACTAAAAGGATAGTTGGGTGAAAGGACTCTACTGATGAGCAGAAAAATCGGGTTGAAACACAACAAAAAGGACTTTGTAACGGCATATAAGTACTTTTTGCCAAAAATTTTGTTCCAAACATTAAAAAATAAAAAATGCTTATTTTTGGGAAATTTTATTAGCTTTCTGATGGTATATAATAATTAATATGTTATTGAACAAATTATCAACAAAATAACCATAAACGTAAACAAATGCACTGGATTTACAGCAATAGTCAAACCAAGATGGCATTTTAACAAAAATCAATATTGAAGTGCTTTTTACCAAAATTTTTGTTCTAAACTTTAAAAAACCAAAAATGTACATTTTTAGGAAATTTTATAAGCTTTCTAATGGCATATAATAATTTATATGCGTTTGAAGAAATTATTATCAAAATAACCCCAAAAGTAAACAAATGCTCTGGAATTCAACAAAAGTCAAACCAAGATGGCGTTTTTATAAAAGCAATTTTAAAGTACTTTTTACCAAAAATTTTGTTCTGGGCGTTAAAAAACCAAAAATGAACATCATTTGTAAATTTTATAAGCTTGCTAATTACATACAATAATTTATATATCTTAAAACAAATTATTAACAAAATAATTATAAATAAAACAAGTGCACTAAATTTACAACAGTTAAATTAATTAAGATGGCGTTTTTACAGAATCAATATTAAAGTGCTTTTTACCAAAAATTTTGTTTTAAACTTCAAAAAATTAAAAATGCATGTTTTGAGAAAATTTTATAAACTTTTTGATGATGTGTAATAAGTTATATGTCCTGGAACAAATTACTAACAAAATAGCGTCAAATATAAAACGTGCACCACAGTAATTCAAAGATAGAAATTATAAAATATTTTTCCAGCAATTGAACCAAAAACAATTTTTTTATTTTTTAATTATACTGAATTGAAATATTAGTCTTAAATTTTTACATGCTCTAACATTACTAAGAAACTTCATACAAACTATAATTATTAAACTAATTATAACTATTATAATTTCTATAATTTTTAAATATTCAATCTAGTTATTTAACTAATTTGTACACTAGTAGTGTCTTTTTTTTATTTTTCTCATTAATATTGGTATTTCCGGATTATTTAACAGTTTTCTTGTTGAGTTAAGTTCCTTTTTTATTTTTCACAAATTTCAAAATTTTGCTTGTCAGTAGGGTAATTTTTTAAAATTAATTTGCTTGTCAGTAGAGTCCTTTTCTTTAATATTCTATAGATATTAGCTCATCAGTAGAGTTCTCCTTCTAATTTTTTCTCTAAATATTTAATTTGCTCGTCAGTAGAGTCATTTTCTCAGATTTCTTTAAATTTATTTCAAATTTTCATTTACTTTCTTTCATTTCGTCATTTCGTCAATTATTTTCGTCAGGATGTAAATTTCCAATTTTAAATATTTTTTTAATAAACTTAATTTTTTACACAATCGAGTCAGACTCCTATCTTTTTCTATCCTAATATACTAATATATATTATATAAAATATTTTCTTTTCGTCCAGACACGAATAATAAATTCGTATTTTATGTAAAAACGACATAAGTTTGACAAATGATGGATGCACTTGGAATAAATCACAACCGATACGATACTACAATATTTCCTACTACTTTTTTATTTTTTTCTCGATTTTTGGACACACAACCCTATGATTTATTACCACTTAATATACACAAGTTCAACGGTCGTAGAAAAAAAGGTTCCGTACCAAAAATGCAAAATTCAAGTAATAAATAGTAATACAGATATACAATGAGAGAGATGAAAGATGACAAAATATGAACGAAAGAAGAGGACAGAAGATACATGGTTTATTCGGTTTGTGTTATTTTAGTTTGGTGAGAAATATTAGCTCGAAAAAAGGTTCCGTATCAATTAAAAAAATGCAGAATTCAAGTAAAAAATAAAGTATTTTTTTTTTATTATTATCTCTTTTATTTACAACTGTCCAGTAAAGAAATTTAATTTTATTTAATTTACAAATTTTGCAAATTGGAAAAATGCTCTAAGGCTTCATTGTTTGCGTTTTTTTGCAATTTTATTTTTTATCATCAGAGAAAATACATTTAAGTATAACATACTAAAATTGCATAAATTTAATATATTATTATTAATTAGACTATATTTACTTATAGTTTTATTATTAAAAATTTTGAAATACAACCTAATAAAAATTATTAGTACGACACTAAGTAGCTTTTTATGTACAATTGGTACTTTTTTTTTAGACAAAATCAAAATTTAATAATTTTATGAATAGAAATAAGATGTTATTTGAAAGATTATAAAATTATCTATAAATCTGTGTATAACACTTTATATTTTTTGGAACAAAATTATTTTTAAAAAATTATACAAAATCAACATTTGCGTAAAAATGTTAGTTCTAGTAATGTTTTACTAGAACAAAAATGTAGTGTTTTTTATCACTATTGTTGCTAATTTATTAAACAAATTGCATTGTATATATAAACTTTATATCTTTATATCTTTAAAAAACTTTTAAAATTATCTAGAAATCTGTATATAACAAATTTTATCTTTTGAAACAAAATTATTTACAAAAAATTGTTGAACATCATTTATTTGCTTTAAATGTTTTTACTAGAACAAAAAATGTAGTGGTTTTTGGCACAATTGTTGCTAGTTTGTATAAAAAATTGCATTGTATATATATAAAATGTATATATCATTGGAAAGCTAATAAAATTATCTATAAATCTGTATATAACACTTAATAACTTTTAAAACAAAATTATTTATAAAAAATTGCCCAAAATCAACCCTTGCGTAAAATGTTTTTACTAGAACAAAAATTTAGTGTTTAATTATCACAATTGTTGCTAATTTGTTAAACAAATTGCATTTTATATATAAAATGTATATATCCTAGGAAAGCTAAAAAAATTGTCTATGAATCTGTATATAACACTTTACAACTTTTGGAACAAAATTATTTATAACAAATTGCACAAAACTAACACTTGCGTAAAATGTGTTTACTTGAACAAAAATTTAGTGCCTTTGAGCCCAATTTTTACTATTTTGTTAAACAAATTTCATCTTATATATAAAATTCATATATCGTTAGAAAGGTAATAAATTAATCTATAAATCTGTATACAAGACTTAATAACTTTCAGAACAAAATTATTTATAAAAAATAATTGAAAAACCAACACTTGCGTACAATGTACTAGTATAAAAAATAAGTGCTTTTTAGTGTATATATAAAATTTATATATCAGTAGAAAGCTAATAAAATTATCCATAAATCTGTATTTAACATTTAGTTACTTTTAGAACAAAATTATTCATAAAAAATTAAGCAAAATCAAGCTTGCGTAAAATGTTTCTACTAGTATAAAAAAATCATGGTTTTTAGCACATTTGTTGCTAGTTTGTTAAACAAATTTAATTGCATTTACAAAATGTATATATCTTAAGAAAGATAATTAAATTATCTATATATTTATATATAACACTTTATAACTTTTGGAACAAAATTCTTTATAAATTTTCTTTATAAAAAAATATGCAAAATCAATAGTTGCGTCAAATGATTTATTAAAACGTTTCTGGTGGAATTTGGCAAAGTTCGATGAACCACTTTAGGAAAAAATAAAATCCGATTACTTTATATATATATATATATATATATATATAAATTTATATATCAAATGTCATGTCATTTCCTAAAATCATAAACTGCGAAAAGAAAGAAATTTGCGCTCCAATGATTTTCATATATAAGCCTCATCGCAAAAAAATTCGACTTATTTTATTTTTTGCACTTAAAACTTGTAATTTCGTTGTTTATAAGTTTAACAGAAAAAAACAGTGAAAAAAACTTGGTATAAAAAAAATAATTCTTTTCTTCAGCCAAGCGCGAAATTTAATATTAAGACCGCAAATTTATCGCGAATATTAATCTTAAAAATGTAATAAATAAAAAATGTTTTTTTTGTAGTGTGTAGGTCGTCCGTCAACCGTAGAGTTTGTTAATTTATAATTAATTACATAAAAAATTATTTTGACTTGTTAAAAATAAATTAAGAACACTTTTAAAGCCTCCACCGATTATTGTAAAAAGTTTTTGACTTTTGCATTTTTTTTTTTGTACAATATATTTGGTGTAAAAAGTTCAAATTTGAGTATATGGTACCTACAATATTGTTTTAAATATAAAATTTTTTAAACAATTTAAAATTAATAATTAAATAGCAATTATTATATATTTAACGCGATAAGACATGTGATGCAAATTATTGCTTTGCATAATTTTTTTGCAAATAATTTTGTTCCAAAAGTTATAAATTGTTATACACAGATTTATAGGTAATTTAATTAGCTTTGATATGTAAATTTTTGATGATATATAAATTTTTGATATGAAATGCAATTTGTTTAATAAAATAGCAATAATAGTGCTAAAAAGCACTACATTTTTGTTCTAGTAAAACTTTGTACGCAAGTTTTGGTTTTGCATATTTTTTTGTAAATATTTTTGTTCTAAAAGTTATAAATTGTTATATACAGATTTATAGATAATTTCATTAGCTTTCTAATGATATATAAATTTTATGAATAACATAAAATTTGTTTAACAAAATAGCAATAATTGTGCTAAAAAGCATTAATTTTATATCTAGTAAAACATTTTACGCAAGAGTTGGTTTTGTATAATATTTTATAATTTTTTGTTCTGTAAGTTATAAAGTGTTATATACAGATTTATAGATAATTTCATTAGCTTTTTTATAATATAATAACTGTCTTATAAAAAAAAAACTTCATAAATTGTTATTTATTTGATCAAATTACAACAATTGTACTACAAAACTTGCTATACTGAGGTGCTAATATTTTACATCAATTTACTAAATAATTTTTATAAATTATACTAATAGTACAATAATGATGTAATTTGAGTATGTAATTCCTGAATGTACCTACTATAATAATAAATACACATTTTGATAAAATTGTATTTGATATTAGAAATATTAAATTTATCTTATACAACAATTCTTGATGCCAATTTTTCTTCTCCGATAAAAGAATTTAATTATTCAAAAAATTACCAGGGCCGAACAATAAGCAGTAGAATGTTGAAATTGTAGTATGTTGTACCTAAATCCATCTACTATAATGTCTAATACTAAAATCAATATGTTGTCTTACAACATATGACAAATATTTACTATTTTCCAAACAAATAGCAAAAATATATTATGACAATAGTGCATCAATTTTGACGAGCTCTTCAGACCACACTTTTAATTCAACAACGTTGTGATTTTAATATTTCATACTTTAATATGTCTACTATGATAACAAATCACAAAATCAACATATTGTTTAACAACATATAACAAATATTTACAACTAACCCAAAAAACCCTTAAATATTTTTCTATCCCACAACAAAACTATAATTAAGATGTATCTATTATTATTAAGATATTTATCTAAAAAAAAATCTTATCTTATCCGTGTCGCATGAGTAAAAAACATACACAAATAATTTAATTAAATAATTCCCTTATCTTGTTCAAATTATCCCGATTCATCCCCTATTTATATCCGGAAACCATTCGATGAGTATTGCACGAGAATAGACAGAGCGCTGGTGATATAAAATAGCATCTTTGTTTGAAAAATTGTTAATATTTACTACATTTTGTTAGAAAGTATATCGATTTTAGTATTTGTTATCATAGTAGACACTATAAAGTATAATATATTTCAATTACAGCATTGCTGAGTTAAAAATGTAGCCTGAAGAGCTCGCTGAAATAGCATATTTTTTATTTTGATATGAAATATGCGTTCTTGTTTGGAAAAGTGTAAATATTTACTACATTTTGTTGAAAAACTTGTTGATTTTAGTATTTGCTATCATAGTAGACATATTGAAGTACAAAATATTTAAATTACAACTTTGTAGAGTACACGGTGTGGCCTGAAGAGCTCGTCAAAACTAAATAACTTTTTTCGTGATATAATGTAGAGTTTTGTTTAAAAAGTGAGAAAATTTGTTTCAAAGCATGTTGATTTTAGTATTTGTAGACATAGTAGATACATTTAAGAATAACATACTAAAATTACAACATTGTACTACTTATAGTTTAATTATTAAAAATAATTTAGTAAATAATAGGTGCGCTACGTCTTTTGTGAATATCCGAATTCGTTTTTAACTTATTATTTGATAAAAAAAGCTAAGGACACTTTTATATTTTTATTTGGAATTTAGATATTTGTTATAACTAATATATTTTTTTATATATCAAATGAAAGCTTATTAAATTATCTATAAATCTGTGTATAATAATTTTTCATGTTTGGAGCAAAATTTTATGCAAAAATGTTTTCAAAATTTGAAATCAAAATGGTGTGCTTTTTGTTACCATTAGTTTAAATATTGCGGTTTTTTATATACAAGTTTATTTTCTTATAAGTAATTAAAATTTTATAATAGTGTTATATATTGTTAGAAAGCTTATAAAATTATCTATAAATCTATATATAACGTTTTATAACTTTTCGAACAAAATTAAATGAGAAAAATGCGGGAACTTCAAAAATTTAACAAGTATTTATTAGCCAATAGTGGTTTTCATTGGTTAATTTTTGTTATATTTTTATGAATTTTATTAATAATTTGTTCAAACGTGTATATATTATTCTATATTATTGGAAAGCTTATAAAATTGTCTATAAAACTGTATATCACGTTTTATAACTTTTCAAACAAAATTAAATGAGAAAAATGCGGGATCTTTAAAATTTAATATGTATTTATTAGCCATTTGTGGATTTCATTGGTTGCATTTTTTTATTTTGATAAATTTGTTAATAATTTGTTCAAACATGTATATATTATCATATATTATTAAAAAGCTAATAAAATTACCTATAAATCTGTATATAACAATTTTCCTCTTTAGGAACAAAATTGTACTAAAAAATTAAATAAAATTTGAAATTACTTCTATTCTTTTCTAATTCTAATAATTTGTAAAATAAATTTTGTTAAAAAGTCTTGCAATTTTTATAAGTAAATAATAAGCACTATTTTTTCAAGTATACATTTCACAAACATTTTTTTCTTGTAATTTTTAAACCGTCAGAAACAAAAATATAATATATATATATATATATATATATATATATATATATAAGATACAAATAAATTAATTATTCCAAGTTATGTTATAGGCAATATTGGCAATCAAATTATAGATATAAATTATATCATATTATATTAAATTTCGAACCAAAAACGAAATATTTTGGCATTTAAAAATTTAGTGCATATTGGATATATGAAATTGACATTCAATATTTTTAAATTAAATGCAAAAGTAAAAAAATCTGATATTTATATAAAAATTATATATTTAGATAATGGTACTGCGATGATTCAGACTAAAATCTAATTTATTCATTGATCAAAAATATTTCACTATTTGACATAAATAAAATTAAAATAAAAAAGCACTATGATGCGTTCGAATTAAATATCAAAATGTAAAAAAATTTGTGTAATAAAAATATAACATTATTATTAATATATCATGTATATTATAGGAACTTCTGCAATGCGGCAAAATATTTTTGATGGCAAAACAGCGTTTTCCGGGTCAGCTAGTATATATATATACATAAAAAATATTTAACAATAAATTTTACCAAAAGTTTCTTATGTATCTAGTACATAGCAACTTACCAGTAGGCACAAAGTCCTTAGATGTCATACTAATTTTCCACCAGCCCTCTCACTAACGATTTGTATCATTTTTTTTCGTTCGAACAAAAAAAAACTACTCGTAATTTTTTGATCGCCTATTAAACGATGTAAGCGCCGATAAAATAAAACGAGAATCGTCATAAATTATTATAAATATACTATAATATATATATATATATAATATATATAAATTATATCTATTATTATTTCGAACACGCGATATCGACATTAGTGCAACAACTACTAACAATAAGTAGCGTCGATTTTCCTTCGAATTACAAAATTACGAGTGTGTTCTCGATTGGAAAAAAATTCATAA
>NW_020538040.1:1266742-1287384 GCF_003426905.1 Ctenocephalides felis | reverse complement strand
CTAAGGACTTTGTGCCTACTGGTAAGTTGCTATGTACTAGATACATAAGAAACTTTTGGTAAATTTATTGTTAAATATTTTTTATGTATATATATATACTAGCTGACCCGGAAAACGCTGTTTTGCCATCAAAAATATTTTGCCGCATTGCAGAAGTTCCTATAATATACATGATATATTAATAATAATGTTATATTTTTATTACACAAATTTTTTTACATTTTGATATTTAATTCGAACGCATCATAGTGCTTTGTTTATTTTAATTTTATTTATGTCAAATAGTGAAATATTTTTAATCAATGAATAATTTAGATTTTAGTCTGAATCATCGCAGTATCATTATCTAAATATATAATTTTTATATAAATATCAGTTTTTTTTTACTTTTGCATTTAATTTAAAAATATTGAATGTCAATTTCATATATCCAATATGCACTAGATTTTTAAATGCCAAAATATTTCCTTTTTGGTTCGAAATTTAATATAATATGATATAATTTATATCTATAATTTGATTGCCAATATTGCCTATAACATAACTTGGAATAATTAATTTATTTGTATCTTATATATATATATATATATATATATATATATATATATATATTTATATATTATATTTTTGTTTATGACGGTTTAAAAATTACAAGAAAAAAATGTTTGTAAAATGTATACTTGAAAAAATAGTGCTTATTATTTACTTATAAAAATTGCAAGACTTTTTAACAAAATTTATTTTACAAATTATTAGAATTAGAATAGAATAGAAGTAATTTCAAATTTTATTTAATTTTTTAGTACAATTTTGTTCCAAGCGATGCAAATTGTTATATACAGTTTTATAGATAATTTTATCAGCTTTTGAATAATTTATAATAATATATACATGTTTGAACAAATTATTAACAAATTTATCAAAATAAAAAAATGCAACCAATGAAATCCACAAATGGCTAATAAATACATATTAAATTTTAAAGATCCCGCATTTTTCTCATTTAATTTTGTTTGAAAAGTTATAAAACGTGATATACAGTTTTATAGACAATTTTATAAGCTTTCCAATAATATAGAATATATATACACGTTTGAACAAATTATTAATAAAATTCATAAAAATATAACAAAAATTAACCAATGAAAACCACTATTGGCTAATAAATACTTGTTAAATTTTGAAGTTCCCGCATTTTTCTCATTTAATTTTGTTCGAAAAGTTATAAAACGTTATATATAGATTTATAGATAATTTTATAAGCTTTCTAACAATATATAACACTATTATAAAATTTTAATTACTTATAAGAAAATAAACTTGTATATAAAAAACCGCAATATTTAAACTAATGGTAACAAAAAGCACACCATTTTGATTTCAAATTTTGAAAACATTTTTGCATAAAATTTTGCTCCAAACATGAAAAATTATTATACACAGATTTATAGATAATTTAATAAGCTTTCATTTGATATATAAAAAAATATATTAGTTATAACAAATATCTAAATTCCAAATAAAAATATAAAAGTGTCCTTAGCTTTTTTTATCAAATAATAAGTTAAAAACGAATTCGGATATTCACAAAAGACGTAGCGCACCTAATTATAATTAAACTATTAGTACTACAATGTTGTAATTTTAATATGTTATACTTGAATATATCTACTATAGCAACTAACAATAAAATTAGTAAATATTTGCATATAGGTGACGATAAAAATAATAATCTTAAACAAGTATACGAAATAATAAGTCATACTTTTAATATGTCATTAACTAAATTATTTTTAATAATTAAACTATAAGTACTACAATGTTGTAATTTTAGTATGTTATTCTTAAATGTATCTACTATGTCTACAAATACTAAAATCAACATGCTTTGAAACAAATTTTCTCACTATTTAAACAAAACTCTACATTATATCACGAAAAAAGTTATTCAGTTTTGACGAGCTCTTCAGGCCACACCGTGTACTCTACAACGTTGTAATTTAAATATTTTGTACTTCAATATGTCTACTATGATAGCAAATACTAAAATCAACAAGTTTTCTAACAAAATGTAGTAAATATTTACACTTTTGAAACAAAAACACATATTTCATATCAAAATAAAAAATATGCTATTTCAGCGAGCTCTTCAGGCTACACTTTTAACTCAGCAATGCTGTAATTCAAATATATTATACTTTATAGTGTCTACTATGATAACAAATACTAAATCGATATACTTTCTAACAAAATGCAGTAAATATTAACAATTTTTCAAACAAAGATGCTGTTTTATATCACCAGCTCTCTGTCTATTCTCGTGCAATACTCATCGAATGGTTTCCGGATATAAATAGGGGATGAATCGGGATAATTTGAACAAGATAAGGGAATTATTTAATTAAATTATTTGTGTATGTTTTTTACTCATGCGACACGGATAAGATAAGATTTTGTTTTTCAGATAAATATCTTAATAATAATAGATACATCTTAATTACATGTTGTGGAATAGAAAATATTTAAGGGTTTTTTGGGTTAGTTGTAAATATTTATTATATGTTGTTAGACAATGTTGATTTTATGATTTATTGTCATAGTAGACATATTAAAGTATGAAATATTAAAATCACAACGTTGTTGAATTAAAAGTGTGGTCTGAAGAGCTCGTCAAAATTGATGCACTATTGTCATAATATATTTTTGCTATTTGTTTGGAAAATAGTAAATATTTATCATATGTTGCTAGACAATATTTTGATTTTAGTATTAGACATTATAGTAGATGGATTTAGGTACAACATACTACAATTTCAGCATCATACTGCTTATAGTTCGGCCCTGGTGATTTTTTCAATAATTAAATTCTTTTACCGAAGAAAAATTTACATGAAGAATTGTTGTATAAGATAAATTTAATATTTCTAATATCAAATAAAATTATATCAAGATGTAAATTTATTATCATAGTAGATGCATTTAGAAATAACATACTCAAATTACATCATTATTGTACTATTAGTATAATTTATAAAAATTATTTAGTAAATTGATGTAAAATATTAGCACCTCAGTATAGCAAGTTTTGTAGTACAATTGTTGTAATTTGATCAAATAAATAACAATTTATGAAGTTTTTTTTATAAGACAGTTATTATATTATAAAAAAGCTAATGAAATTATCTATAAATCTGTATATAACACTTTATACTTACAGAACAAAAAATTATAAAATATTATACAAAACCAACTCTTGCGTAAAATGTTTACTAGATATAAAATTAATGCTTTTTAGCACAATTATTGCTATTTTGTAAACAAATTTTATGTTATTCATAAAATTTATATATCATTAGAAAGCTAATGAAATTATCTATAAATCTGTATATAACAATTTATAACTTTTAGAACAAAAATATTTACAAAAAATATGCAAAACCAAAACTTGCGTACAAAGTTTTACTAGAACAAAATGTAGTGCTTTTAGCACTATTATTGCTATTTTATTAAACAAATTGCATTTCATATCAAAAATTTATATATCATCAAAAATTTACATATCAAAGCTAATTAAATTACCTATAAATCTGTGTATAACAATTTATAACTTTTGGAACAAAATTATTTGCAAAAAATTATGCAAAGCAATAATTTGCATCACATGTCTTATCGCGTTAAATATATAATAATTGCTATTTAATTATTAATTTTAAATTGTTTAAAAAATTTTATATTTAAAACAATATTGTAGGTACCATATACTCAAATTTGAACTTTTTACACCAAATATATTGTACAAAAAAAAAAATGCAAAAGTCAAAAACTTTTTACAATAATCGGTGGAGGCTTTAAAAGTGTTCTTAATTTATTTTTAACAAGTCAAAATAATTTTTTATGTAATTAATTATAAATTAACAAACTCTACGGTTGACGGACGACCTACACACAATAAAAAAAGCATTTTTTATTTATTACATTTTTAAGATTAATATTCGCGATAAATTTGCGGTCTTAATATTAAATTTCGCGCTTGGCTGAAGAAAAGAATTATTTTTTTATACCAAGTTTTTTTCACTGTTTTTTTCTGTTAAACTTATAAACAACGAAATTACAAGTTTTAAGTGCAAAAAATAAAATAAGTCGAATTTTTTTGCGATGAGGCTTATATATGAAAATCATTGGAGCGCAAATTTCTTTCTTTTCGCAGTTTATGATTTTAGGAAATGACATGACATTTGATATATAAATTTATATATATATATATATATATATATATAAGTAATCGGATTTTATTTTTTCCTAAAGTGGTTCATCGAACTTTGCCAAATTCCACCAGAAACGTTTTAATAAATCATTTGACGCAACTATTGATTTTGCATATTTTTTATAAAGAAAATTTATAAAGAATTTTGTTCCAAAAGTTATAAAGTGTTATATATAAATATATAGATAATTTAATTATCTTTCTTAAGATATATACATTTTGTAAATGCAATTAAATTTGTTTAACAAACTAGCAACAAATGTGCTAAAAACCATGATTTTTTTATACTAGTAGAAACATTTTACGCAAGCTTGATTTTGCTTAATTTTTTATGAATAATTTTGTTCTAAAAGTAACTAAATGTTAAATACAGATTTATGGATAATTTTATTAGCTTTCTACTGATATATAAATTTTATATATACACTAAAAAGCACTTATTTTTTATACTAGTACATTGTACGCAAGTGTTGGTTTTTCAATTATTTTTTATAAATAATTTTGTTCTGAAAGTTATTAAGTCTTGTATACAGATTTATAGATTAATTTATTACCTTTCTAACGATATATGAATTTTATATATAAGATGAAATTTGTTAACAAAATAGTAAAAATTGGGCTCAAAGGCACTAAATTTTTGTTCAAGTAAACACATTTTACGCAAGTGTTAGTTTTGTGCAATTTGTTATAAATAATTTTGTTCCAAAAGTTGTAAAGTGTTATATACAGATTCATAGACAATTTTTTAGCTTCCTAGGATATATACATTTTTATATATAAAATGCAATTTGTTTAACAAATTAGCAACAATTGTGATAATTAAACACTAAATTTTTGTTCTAGTAAAAACATTTTACGCAAGGGTTGATTTTGGGCAATTTTTTATAAATAATTTTGTTTTAAAAGTTATTAAGTGTTATATACAGATTTATAGATAATTTTTTAGCTTTCCAATGATATATACATTTTATATATATACAATGCAATTTTTTATACAAACTAGCAACAATTGTGCCAAAAACCACTACATTTTTTGTTCTAGTAAAAAACATTTAAAGCAATAAATGATGTTCAACAATTTTTTGTAAATAATTTTGTTTCAAAAGATAAAATTTGTTATATACAGATTTCTAGATAATTTTAAAAGTTTTTAAAGATATAAAGATATAAAGTTTATATATACAATGCAATTTGTTTAATAATTAGCAACAATAGTGATAAAAAACACTACATTTTTGTTCTAGTAAAACATTACTAGAACTAACATTTTTACGCAAATGTTGATTTTGTATAATTTTTAAAAATAATTTTGTTCCAAAAAATATAAGTGTTATACACAGATTTATAGATAATTTTATAATCTTTCAAATAACATCTTATTTCTATTCATAAAATTATTAAATTTTGATTTTGTCTAAAAAAAAAGTATCAATTGTACATAAAAAGCTACTTAGTGTCGTACTAATAATTTTTTATTAGGTTGTATTTCAAATTTTAATAATAAAACTATAAGTAAATATAGTCTAATTAATAATAATATATTAAATTTATGCAATTTTAGTATGTTATACTTAAATGTATTTTCTCTGATGATAAAAAATAAAATTGCAAAAAAACGCAAACAATGAAGCCTTAGAGCATTTTTCCAATTTGCAAAATTTGTAAATTAAATAAAATTAAATTTCTTTACTGGACAGTTGTAAATAAAAGAGATAATAATAAAAAAAAAATACTTTATTTTTTACTTGAATTCTGCATTTTTTTAATTGATACGGAACCTTTTTTCGAGCTAATATTTCTCACCAAACTAAAATAACACAAACCGAATAAACCATGTATCTTCTGTCCTCTTCTTTCGTTCATATTTTGTCATCTTTCATCTCTCTCGTTTAGTACGTTTAATTGTATATCTGTATTACTATTTATTACTTGAATTTTGCATTTTTGGTACGGAACCTTTTTTTCTACGACCGTTGAACTTGTGTATATTAAGTGGTAATAAATCATAGGGTTGTGTGTCCAAAAATCGAGAAAAAAATAAAAAAGTAGTAGGAAATATTGTAGTATCGTATCGGTTGTGATTTATTCCAAGTGCATCCATCATTTGTCAAACTTGTCGTTTTACATAAAATACGAATTTATTATTCGTGTCTGGACGAAAAGAAAATATTTATATATATATATATATATTAGGATTTAGGATATGAAAATAGGAGTCTGACTCGATTGTGTAAAAAATTAAGTTCATTAAAAAAATATTCAAAGTTGAAAATTATCATCCTGACCGAAATTATTAACGAAATGACTAAATGAAAAAAAGTAAATGAAAATTTGAAATAAATTTAAAGAAATCTGAGAAAATGACTCTACTGACGAGCAAATTAAATATTTAGAGAGAAAATTAGAAGAAAAACTCTACTGACGAGCAAATATCCATAGAATCTTAAAGAAAAAGACTCTACTGACAAGCAAATTAATTTTAAAAAATTACCCCACGGATAAAATTTTGAAATTTGTAGAAAATAAAAAAGAGGCACAACTGACAAGCAAACTATTAAATAATCCGGAAATTAACAAAATTAATTAATCAGAAAAATAAGAAAATATACAAAGTACTAGTATACAAATTAATTAAATAACTAGATTGAAAATTTGAAAAAAGGATATTAAAATTATAGAAAAATATGTTTCTGACACGATTGTATGAAGTTTTGTAATAATATTAAAGCAGGTAAAAATTTAAGATTGATATTTCAATTTAGTATAATTGAAAAAACAAATTTTGGTTCATTTATTGGACAAACATTTTATAATTTTTATCGTTGAATTACCGTGGTAAGTGCACGTTTTTATATTTGTCGCTATTTTGTTAATATTTTGTTTGAAGACATAATTTGTTATACATCATCAGACAGCTTATAAAATTTCCTAAAAATGTACATTTTTAATTTTTTAATGTTTAGAACAAAATTTTTGGTAAAAAACACTTTAATATTGATTCTGTAAAAACGCCATCTTAATTAATTTAACTGTTGTAAATTTAGTGCACTTGTTTTATTTATAATTATTTTGTTAATAATTTGTTTTAAGATATATAAATTATTGTATGTAATTAGAAAGCTAATAAAATTTTCTAAAAATGTGCATTTTTGGTTTTTTAAAGTCCAGAACAAAGTTTTTCGTAAAAAGTACTGTACTTAAGATTTTATAAAATCGCCATCTTAGTTTGACTATTGTTGTAAATACAGTGATTTTTTTTATATTTGTGCTTATTTTGTTAATAATTTGTTCAAAAGCATATAAATTGTTATATGTCGTTAGAAAGTTTATAAAATTTCCTAATGTTGTGCATTTTTGGTTTTTTAACGTCCAGAACAAATTTTTTTGTAAAACGTACTTTAATATTGATTTTTTTGAAAACGCCATCTTGGATTGGTTTGACATATTGTTTAATAGTGCACTCTTTTATATTTTGCGTTATTTTCTTAATAATTTGTTCAAGCACATATAAATTATTATATGCTATTAGAAAGCTTATAATAAAATTATCTAACAATGTATATTTTTTGTTTTCAAACTTTCAGAACAAATGTTTTTGTAAAAATTACTTCAAAAATGAATTTAAAAAAACGCGCTATTGGCTTGACTATTGTTGTAAATACAGTGCATTTTTTTCGTGTTTGTCGTTATTTTGTTAATAATTTGTTTAAAAGCATATAAATTATGATACGCATTAGAAAGCTTATAAAATTTCCTAAAAAAGTGAATTTTTCTTTTTTAAAAGTTCAGAACAAACATTTCTGTAAAAGGTACTTGAAAATTGTTTTTTGGAAAAACACCTTGTTGGTTTGTCTATTGTTGTAAATTTAGTGCATCTGTTCATATTTAACGTTATTTTGTTAACAATTTGTTTGAAAACATAAATTATTATATACCACTAGAAAGCTAATAAAATTTCCCAAAAATGAGCATTTTTCTTTTTCAATATTTGGAACAAAATTTTTGGCAAATAGTACTTTAACATTATATGCCGTTACAAAGTCCTTTTTGTTGTATTTCAACCCGATTTTTCTGCTCATCAGTAGAATCCTTTCACCAAACTATCCTTTTAGTCAGGACTATATATCACGATTATGGATAAAAATGTCCCTTCTCGACTGTGTTAATATTCGCACGAAAAATCATTTGTCATTTGCGAAAATCTAAATAAATTATTCGAAGAAAAGCTTTTCCCATAATCAAATCCTTCGGCGGTGTTTTCCCACTAATGTCTTTATTCCATTTGTCATTCTTGATCCTCCCCCTACTTTTTATTTTTCCTTTTAATAAAATTTCCAATAGAAAAATTAAGGATTGCTTGTGCAAAATTTTATTCCTTAAACAAAAATTTTTGCAACAAAGTCAAAATGACGCTTTTAAAAATTGATATTCAAGTATTTTTTGCGAAAAATTTTGTTCTAAACGTCAAAAAGTGGTAAATGCAGGTTTTTAGAAAATTTTATAAGCTTTCTAACGATATATGATAATATATACGTTTTTTAAACAAATTATTAACTGAATGCCGATAAATGTAAACAAATGCACTAGATTTACAACAATATATAGTCAAAACAGATGGCGTCCGTAAAAAATTCTAAGTAAAGTACTTTTTACTACAAATTTTGCTTTATACTTAAAAAAATTAGAAGTGTACGTTTATAGGAAATTTTATAAGCTTTTAATGATGTATAATAAGTTATATACATTCTAACAAATTATTAACAAAATAACGACTAATATAAATAAATGCACTGGGCTTACTACAATAGTAAAAACAAAATGGCGTTGTTAAAATAATATTAAAATAATTTTTATGAAAAATTTTGTTCTAAACTTTAAAAAATGAAGCATGCTTATTTTTAAGTAATTCTATAAGCTTTCTTATGGTATATAATAATTTATAAGTTTTTAAATAAATTATAAATAAATTAATACAAAAACTAAAACAGTGCACCAGATTTACAACAATAGTCTGGCGTTTCTAAAAAAATCATTACGAAAGTACTTTTTACAAAAAATTTTGTTCTAAACTTTGAAAAACGAAAAATGCACAACTTTAGCAAATTTTATAAGCTTTCTAACGGTATATCATGATTGTTATGTGTTCAAATAAATTATCAACAAATTATCACAAAATCTAAAAAAAATGCACAAGATTAACAAGAATATCGAGTCAAACCCTAACAATTTTTTTTGGGAATAAAATAAATATTTTGATTCGAAAAAAAAACTCTACTAAAAAATAAATTGAGAAAAAAGTACACTATTGACGATAAAATTTGATTATTTATTTTACAAACAAAGAAATAAATAGATAAATGAATAAATTAACTCACCATTTGCGACCAAACAACCACGAAAATCTGTAAAGAAAAAATAATTGTTAGAATTCAATAAAATACAGTCAAGACCTAAAAATTTGGCTCACTTATACCCTGATACTTATGCAACAAATTTACATAACCAAAAACAATTTTGTTCATATTAAAGTTTGCAGAAACTGCATTTGAATTACACAATACACCCATATATATATGCAAAATTGTATGAGCAAATTTTGACGAGCTCTTCAGGCCCCACGTATTATTCAAACACAACAAAATTTGGGTATATTAGACTTTGATATACACAAAACAATACTGCATACCCAAAATATCTTATTTTGACTTCCATAACCAATAAAAAATAATTTTGTCAATAATTACATTTTTCCACATAAATTCCTAAAAATGATTTTTGACAAGCTCGTAAGGCTACACCGTATATTATAGGACTCCAAAATTTCGGTATATTATACCCTAATGTATATGTAACAAATCTGCATATACAGAATGAAAAAAATTCATACAAAATTTTACAACACAGCATTTAAATCTCTTAATGTACACTTAATGATGAATTTTTAATATTATTTATATAGTATATTACTTGTGCTATTTGAAGAGCTCTTCAGGACGCACGGATTATTCAAACACAACAAAATTTGGGTATATTATACCTTAATATATGCAAAATAACACTGTATACCCAAAATATCTTATTTTAACTTACAATATTAATAATAAATAATTTTGTCAGCAAATACACTTTTCCACATAAATTCCTAAAAATGATTTTTGACGAGCTCGTAAGGCTACACCATATATCCTAAGACACCAAAATTTAGGTATATTATACCCCAAAGCATTTATAATAAATGTGTATATCCAAAATAAAAAAATTTCATATAAAATTTTACAACACAGTATTTAAAACACATAATGACCATTTAATAATTCTGTATAAAATATTTTAATTGTACTTTTTGACGAACTCGTAAGGCCCAACGATATACCCAAACCACCCAAATTTTTCTCACATTATACCAAAATAAACATTTAAAAAACCTGTATATACACAATCATCCCTTTACTTATACAAATCCAGAAATCAATAATCAAAACAAAATATGCACCCTTAACTTAAGGGTAATGCAAAATGTCTTAATATATTCCTTCTTACTGTATAATTACAAGTCGAAATAAATATTTAATAAACATTCTCTCTAATTAAAACAATTAAGTCGTCGTTTTAATTAATTCCTCACTTTACTTAGTCTTAACTGATTAATTAATTAATAATTCAATTAATTATTTATTAATGCAAAGACTTTGCAAAAGATTTTCCAAAGGATTTTGTTCGGAATGAATAATCATTAGACAAGGAAAACTGCGGTACTCAAAAATTTATATCTTGAGTTTTACAAAATCTACAAAAAATCCAAAAACGCCATTTTAAAGCTTAATCTTCACTTCAAAAACCCTTCATACAAATTTTTGTAATAGGTCTCTTCGATTTTTGAGAGTCCGCCAAACATAGACATGCCTCATTTATGCACCAATTATCATCGTACGTGCCTTTAACTAAATCTCATAGTATAAACATCATCCATACAAAACGAATGATTAAATTACAAGATAAATAATTCTTTTCAAAGAAATCGTGACAAAAACAATTTTAGGGTCAAAGTGACCCCAGACAGCTTGACGACTCTCTTTATAAGGAAGAAACTTATATATACAAATATATATATATATATAATTGTAGTTCCTTAAGTATTTGTTTAGGAGAATTTTATAATATAATTATGATAAAATAAATTACAAAGTGTGTACTTTAATTTGGTGGTACTTTTGTGCTGATTCGAGACCTCTAAATATTTTTAAAAAATCAAAGAAAGTTGGCGTACGGTTTTGGTTAGTATTTTTAGGTCGCGCAAATTTGTGCAAAAAAAATTGTTTTAAAAAAACTGTTTAACAAATTTTGCTGAAATAATGTACTAATGCAGTCGATATTTATATGTATCGAGTGATGTTTGAATTTCCAAAATCGGTTAAGTATTTTTGAAGTTATTCAGATTCAAAATCAAAAGTTATTTTTGAGTTGTGAACACAAAATGCTTGCAAAATGCTTATTAAAACAAACGTACTAAAACGAGTTGGGACAATTTTGGACGTTTATATTTATTACAAAGAAATGGTACGTCTGATCTGTATAATTTTTTGCGTAAATTTAGTCAATACTCGTAAGTATCGAATGGTGTTTAAATTTTTGAAATCGATTAATTATTTTTTGAGTTATTCAAACCAAAAGATAGAGATTCCTATAAAAATGTGCTGTACTAAAGAAATACAATTTTGGACGCTTAGATTCATTACAAAAAAACGGCAAGTCTGATCTGTATAATTTTTTGTGTAAATTCACTCAACATTCATAAGTATCGAATGGTGTTTTAGTTTTTCAAATCGGATAAATATTTTTTGATTTATTCAAACTAGAACGTAGAGTTCTGTTTAAAAATGTACTGTACAAATATAATACAATTGTTGACGTTTTTAATTATTACAAAAAACCGGCTTGTCTGATCTGTATATTTTTTTTGCGTAAATTTACTCAATATTCATTGGTATGAGATGGTATTATAATTTTTAAAATCGGTCGATTATTTTAGAAGTTATTTTGCACAGAAATCAAAACTTACTTTAGAAATGTACTGTACTGAGATTATGTAATTTTGACGTTTTATTCATTACAAAAAAACGGCAAGTCTGATCTGTATAATTTTTTGTGCAAATTTACTCATCATTCATAGGTATCGAATGGTGTTTTAATTTTCAAAATCGGTTAATTATTTTCGGGAATATTTAGTACAAAAAAAAATCGAAATTTATTTTCAAGTCATTGTGAACTTAAAATGGTTACTATAGAAATGTATTGTGAGCGAGTACAATTTTTGGCGTTTTTATTTATTACAAAGAAATGGCTCATCTGACCTGTATAATTTTTTACGTAAATTAAGTCAGTATTAATAAGTATCGAATGGTTTTCCAATTTTCAAAATCGGTTCATTACTTTTTTATTTATATAAAACACAAACCAAAAATTATTTTCAGGGGCTGTGTCTATACAATTTTATTCATTATATAAAAACGACTGAACCGATCTGTGTATAAATTTTAATTTAAATAATCAACATTCATACTAATCAAAAGGTATTTAAAATTCTAAAATCTGTCAAATTTTGTTTAAGTAAAAAAATAAATGTTTACTCATTTCCCACTACTGACCGACAAAATAATTTTTCGCATTGTGTAATATTTGGCTTAAGTACACAAAAACGGCTTGACCGATTTTCAAAACTTTTGGCACGATTAAACTCTACGTTCATACTTATCGAATGGTATATGAACTTTCTAGAACTTGCGCATCAAAAGTTTAGATTGCTCATAAACATTATTTTTATTATATAGGCATTCTTGTGCAAATTCTTTTGCAAATAGTGTCCAAACGGCTTGACCGATTTTGATGAAATTTTATACAATCAAAGTATACATCCATACTTATCG
Source organism: Ctenocephalides felis (assembly GCF_003426905.1). NCBI lineage: Eukaryota > Metazoa > Arthropoda > Insecta > Siphonaptera > Pulicidae > Ctenocephalides > Ctenocephalides felis. The sequence continues at coordinate 1,274,196 of NW_020538040.1, read as the reverse complement.
AATGGTATAAAATATATTAGAAGTCTTCATACAAAATTTTTTGGTGGTCATCATCAAAACCTTGGAATTGCTTGAGCACTTTTAATAGTTATGTAATTGTTCCTACATTTTGTTTAGTAGTAATGTAAAAACTACTTGATCGATTTTGATGAAATTCTCAAAATTCATAGTCTACATCGTTGCTTATCGAACGCTGTTTTTAGTTTTTAAAATCTACATACAAAATTTCAAGATATTTCAATCCAAATATTCCAACATCCACGAATCAGAATTTAAATATACTGTACAAACACATTAGTTTTATTAATTATGCAAAAACGGCTTGACCGATTTTAACAAAACTTTACACAATCATAGTATACATTCATACTCATCGAATGGTATATAAATTACCTCAAGTCTCCATACAAAATTTTTTGGTATCACCATCCAAAAATCAAAATCGTCCACAATACTTTTAACAAAAATTTATTACAAAATAATACTGAAAAACTACTGCACTTTCACTACTAATATTTCTTTTAAATTTATTACTAAGCACTATTTAATTTTAATACTAATACACTATTGTATTTAATTAATTTTAATACTTTTTGCCTTTTGACAAGTTTCTAAAATATTAAATATTATATATACATTACCAAGAAACGATTTTAATTCCACGAAATCCGACAAAAGACTGATTTTAGGTGCATTTTATTCGAATAATGCACAAAACTGCATTATTATGTAATAGTCTAAAAATTTCCAAGGTCTTGTAGTGGGGTTCATATGACAATAAGTCGATATAAACTCGTGGTGTCAACACAACTGCAAAAAACTAACTATATTTAGCGTTATTTTGTTAATAATTTGTTCGGAAATATATAAACTATTATATATCATTAAAAAGCTTATTGAATTCACTAAAACAGCATATTTACAGTTTTTTAACTTTTGGAACAAAATTTAATATAAGAAATACTTTAAACTGGAACCTTTCTTTAAACTTGAACTAGACTGTAACAATGTGGTGCATTTTTTTAGTTTTTGCAACAATTTGATTATAATTTAATCCAATATATATGAATTATTATATACCATTAAAAAGTTATTTATGATTTTTAGAATAAAACATCCCCAAAAATAACTTCAAACTTTTTTTTGCTCATTTTGATATTTCGAGTCCAATTTTCACATATATATACTTTTATTTATATACTAATACTAAAATAGTTTAGTATATAAATCAGTTTAACTTAGTATTAACTTAGTAATTTTGGTAAATATTTATATTTACAATATTAATAATAATTTTTAAAAATGCCTTAATTTTAAAAAAATTAATCTGTTGAAATTCGGGTGCATTTTTTTTTTAAATTTGCATGATTTTGATAAGATTTTGTTAGTTAATATATAAATTTTTATATATCATTATAAACCTCATTAAATTTGCTAAAAACTTGTTTTTCTCAACTTTTAACTCCTGGAACAAAATTCTTAGCAAAAAAACATTTAATATTACATTATTAGATACGTCATTTTTTTCATCCTTGACAATTGCTAATCTGGTGCATTTTTTTTTAGTTTCTGCTTTAATTTGTTTATAATATATTTGAATACATATAGATTATTATATATTAGGTTGTCAAATATCTCTCTTCCGCTTTTTTGATCTTGGTTTATAATACAAAAAGGCGGAAGGGAGATATTTGACAACCTATTATATTTAAAAAGCTAATAAAATTTGCTATCTTCTAGTTTTTAATAAATATTTGTTTTGGAATAAAATTTTGGGCAAAATTAGTTTGAAAATTGTCAAACTATAAAACACCATGTTGGTTATGGCTGAGACAATTGCTAATTTAATGCTTTTGTTTATATTTTGTAATATTTTTCTAATAATTTGTTTGAACATGTATAAACTATTATATATCATTAGAAAGCTTATTACATTAATTTTTACAGCCTGGGTGTATTAAGTTTTAACTGTTGGAACAAAATTATTTACAAAAATATTTTGAACTTAGATTTTTAAAACATCATGTTACTTAGACTTGACTATTTGTAATCTGGTGCATTTTTTTATTTTTATTAATTTGTTTATAATTTATTCGAACGCCTATAAACAATTATATTAGGTTGTCAAATATCTCCCTTCCGCTTTTTTGCTCTTGGTTTATAATACAAAAAGGCGGAAGGGAGATATTTGACAACCTATATATCATTAAAACGCGTATTAAATTTCTTAAAATACTGCATATACAGTTTTTCAACTTTTGGTACAAAATTTTATACAAAATGCACATTAAAATTAAAGTTTTTAATTTCATTATTTATCAATTACTCTTATTGTTATCTGGTGTTTATATTTAACGTTACTTTTCTAATAAATTGTTTGAAAATGTATAAGTTTTTGTATATTATAAATAGCTTATTAAATCTCCTAAAAACTAACATATATCATTTTTTAACTTCTAGAACAAAATTTTTAGAAAAAATATTTCAATATTAAAGTTTTAAAACTCCATTACTTATCAATTACTTTTAATAGTATTTGATGCATTTGTTTATATTTAGGGTTATTATTAATTATTAACAAAATTTATTTGAATATATAAACTAATATATCATTAAAAAGTTTATTAAATTTCCTAAAAATCTGCAAATACAACTTTTTAATTTTTAGAACAAAATTTTGTACAAAAAATACTTCAAAATTCACGTTTTGTTACACCATTACTCATCAATAATTCTGGTGCATTTATTTATATTTAGCAATAATTTGTTTGAACACATATAAACTATTATATATTACTAAAAGCCTTATTAAATTTCCTAAAAATTTGTATTTACAGTTTTTTAACCCTTAGAACAAAATTTGTCCTAAAAAAATATTTCAAACATGTACTTACTTTTTTTGCAATAAGTTAAATTAATATTTGTAATGTGTTATTTTAATTATTATTATTATGTTATTAGCTTTCATATATATTATATACAAATATATGTATATGTATATATATATATATAATTTACCAGATTTATATATAAATCTACATAAATTGTGCAGTGGCGTCCGTAAATGCAAAATCGTTAAAACATTTTAACTGTTATTACTGCAAACGTGCCATGCATAAGTTTTCGAATCAAACACATAAATTTATATCTATATATATATATATATATATATATAGAAAATAGATATATATATATATAAATAGATATATATATATATATATATAAATATATATATATATATATATATAAATATATATATATATATATATATATATATATTCGAATTAAACGATCCAACATTCAAAATTTTACGACTCCAAAGCAAATTATATAATTTTGCATATATACATATATGTTTGCATATTTTGATTTTATGTATTCTACAAATATAATAAAACAGAATAATTTATTCAACAGCATTCGATAAATATGAATGTTGACTAACCAGGTGTAAAGTTTTATGCAGATCTGCCAAACCGTTTCTTTGAATTAAAAAAAATCTGGAATATTGTACCATATAACTCATTTTTTATAACGAATTTAGAGTGATTTATTTAAATATTTTATTACTTAAAAACTAGTTGATTTTTTTAAATTTTGAAAGCCACTCGATAAATATGGATGTTGACTAACCAGGTGTGAAGTTTTATACAGATCTGCCAAATCGTTTCTTTGTAATAAATAAAAATTTGCAAAATTGTACCATATAACTCATTTACTGCGACAAATTTACAATGATTTATCTAAATATTTTATTTCGCAAAATCTAGTTGATTTTTTTGAAATTTTTAAAAGCCATTCGATAAATATGGATGTTGACTAACCAGGTGTAAAGTTTTATACAGATCTGCCAAACCGTTTCTTTGTAATAAAAAAGGCAAAATTGTACTATATAACTCAGTTTCTGTAACGAATTTACAATGATTTATTTAAATATTTTATTTCTCAAAAACTAGTTGATTTTTTTGTATTATTTAAAAACCATTCGATAAATATAGATGTTGACTAACCAGGTGTAAAGTTTTATGCAGATCTGCCAAACCGTTTCTTTGAATTAATAAAAATCTAAAAAAATGTACCATATAACTCATTTACTGTGACAAATTTACAATGATTTATCTAAATATTTCTCAAAAACTAGTTGATGTTTTTGGAATATTTAGAAGCCATTCGATAAATATGGATGTTGACTAACCAGTTATAAAGTTTTATGAAGATCTGCCGAACCGCTTTTTTCTTATAAATAAAAATGTCACAAATTGTACCAACTTTTGATGATTTTATTATGTATTTTATGTTTTACGTCTTGCGTCTAGAAAAAACCTAATTTGAAGTATTTTTTGTATAAAATTTTGTTCTAAAAGTTGAAAAACTTAATATGCAAGTTTTTAGTAAATTTAATAATCTTTTTAATGATATATAATAATTTATATGTTTCTGAACAAATTATTAACAAAATGACGCTAAATATAAACAAATGAACTAGAATAATTAATAAGTAATGGCGCTTTAGTTAATGGCATGAATTTGAAATATTTCTTGTAAAGAATTTTGTTTCAAAAGTTAACAAATGGTTCAAGGAAGTTTTTAGCAAAATTTTTAACCTTGCAAATGATATATAATAATTTATATGTATTCAAATAAGTCCTAAACAAAATATTGCAAATAATAAAACAATGCATCAGATTAGCAATAATCAAATTTAAACAAAATGGCGTTATAATAATCCAAGTTTAAAATACTTTTTGCACAAAATTTTGTCCCAAAATTTGAAAAATTATATATGCAGTTTTTCAAGAAATTTAATAAAGTTTGTAATGATGTGAAATAAATATATGTATCATAATAAGTTATGAACAAATTAGTGTAAAAACTACGAAAATGTACCAGATTATTAATAGAAATCAGTATAAACCCAGTAGTGTTTTCAAAAATGTAATATTAAACCATTTTTTATACTAAATTTTGTTTTAAAAGGTATAAATTACTAAATGCAATGTTTTAGTGAATTCTATAAGCTTTCCAATGATATATCATAATTTATATGTATTCAAATAAGTTATAGATAAATTATTGCAAAAACTAAAAAAATGCACCAGATTACTTGTTAAATGTAATATTTAAAAACAAATTGCATAAAATTTTGTTCTAAAAGTAAACAAAATTTGAATACACGAGCTTTTTAATGCCATATATCAGTTTATATGTTTTTGAACAAGTTATAAACAATTTTTTGCAAAAACTGAAAAATGCACCGCATAAGTTATAGTCAAGTCTAAAAAAATGGTGGTTTGAAAACTTCAAGTTCAAAAATTATTTTTGTATAAAATTTTGTTCTAAAGTTAAAATTATTGCAAATATAAGATTTTAGGAAATTTAATAAGCTTTCGAATGATATATAATAGTTCATATGTTTCGAAACAAGTTATTAACAAATTTAGGCAAAATATACTTAAAAGCATTTTTACATAATTAATGCCTAAACGCCACAATTTAAGTATTACTTAAAACTTCAACTTTTAAGTATTTTTTGTAAACAATTTGTTTATTATATTGTTTATAACTTCTAAAATATTAGCGCAAATTAAATGCTGTTTTCAGGAAATTTGTTTAAAATTTAATCATCTAAAATACTGTGTCATATCATGAAACTCTACAGCAACTCGGTATACTTATAAAATGCCTTACAAAAAAAACGTTAATTATGTCGAAGAACTAGAACTTGTGGTTTTTGTAAGATGAATCATCGCGTTATATAAGTATACATTTATATGTATATATACATATATATTTAGCACATTTTTTTCTATCAAACATCTGTTGAAATATTCTTTTCTAAACAAATCGTTTTTTTCACCTTTTTCTATTTGTCAAAACATTTTTTTTATCGAAAGGTTCAAAGTCAAAAGAACGAAATTTAAGGGCCGCTTTTTGTCAAAAAAAAGGAATATTTTTTTTAAAATTATTTTAATTTATTTATTTTAACTTTTGGAACAAAATTATTTGCACAAAATTCTTTAATAATAAATTTTACTAACCTGGTACATTTTTTTTTAATTTTTGCTATATTTTGGGCATAATTTATTCCAAGGCATATAAATTAATATATATCATAAAAAAGCTTATTAAATTTGTTAACTATCTGTATACTTAATTTTTATATTTTGGAACAAAATCATAGGCAAAAAATTTATCAATATTGAATTTTCAAAAACGTTATTTTGTTTATACTTGACTATTCACTAATTAATCTGGTACACTTTTGTATTTTTGGCTATAATTTATAATATAATATAATATAATAACTTATTCGAATACATATAAATCATTATATATCATTGAAAAGCTTAAAAAATTGTCTAAAAACGAGCATTCACAGTTTTTTAATTTCTGGAACAAAATTAATAGCAAAAAATACCTCAAATTTAATGTTCTAAAACGCCAATGCTTATTAATTATTCAGGAGAATTTGTTTATACTTATTGTTAGCCTTATTTTGTTAATAAATTGTTTTAAAATATATAAACCATTATATATCACAAAAATACTTATATAAATTTGCAAAACTGTACGTAAACAGTTTTTTAATTTTTGGAACAAAATTATTAGCAAAAAAAACTTGAAAGTTAATGTTTTAAAACGTCATTACTTATTTAACCCATTAATAGTTACTCTGGTGCATTTGTTTATATTTAGCGTTATTTTACTAATAAATTGTTCAAAAATATATACACTATTATATATCATTAAAAAGCTTATAAAATTGTCTAAGCATTTATAGATATTTCACTTTTGGAACAAAATTTTGTGCAAAATTACTTCAAACTTGGATTATTAACGTAATTTATTTTAATTTTGCAATAATTTGTTTCTAACATAGTTCGAACACATATAAATTATTATATATCATTAAAAAGCTTATAAAGTTTCCAGAACAAAATTATTAACAAAAAAAGCTTCAAATTTAATGTTTTAAAACGCCATTACTCATTAATTACTCTGGTGTATTTGTTTATATTTAGTTGATATATTTTGTTAATAAATTGTTCTAAAACATATAAACTATTATATATCAGTAGAAAGCTTATAAAATTTTCTAAAATTATGCATTTACAGTTTTTTAATTTCCAGAACAAAAATATAAGCAAAAATTTAATGTTTTGAAACGCCATTACTTAATAATTACTCTGATGTATTTTTTTATATTAGCGTTGTTTTGTTAATAAATTGTTTAAAATATATTAATTATTGTATATCATTAAGAAGCTTAATAACGTGCATAAACAATTTTTGAATTTTTAGAACAAAATTATACACAAATAAAAATTTTAAACGCTATTCGTTACTCACTGATTACTATAATTATTATCTGTGTGCAATTGTTTATATTTTTTGATATTTAGTTGATAATTTGTTTGAAAACTTGAAATGAGTTATTATATATCATCAAAAAA
>NW_020538040.1:1238307-1265742 GCF_003426905.1 Ctenocephalides felis | reverse complement strand
AAAAATGCATGTGGGGTATCAAATGAAAGGTCTCGACGAGCACTTTACAAAATATCATAGTTGGAAAACCAAACAGGTTCCGTACAATGCACATTTACCATATTTCTTATTAATTACTCATTAATTTTCTTAGCAATTTTGCATTATACCAAGTCGAATTATAAGATAATATTATAAAGAATTTAATTTAGAGCAAATTTGCCAAATACTGTATTAATATTAAACAAACGGTTCAGAAGTTACAGAATATTTAATGAATAAATGCACAAGCGAGTCGAATCGATATCCAATCGAAGTTGCTTCGTACTATATACAGTACAGTGGGTCAACATGTTCCAAAATGTAAAAATGCATGTTGGGTATCAAATGAAAGGTCTCGACGAGCACATTACGAATATTATGCTAACGAACCTTAAAAACTATTAAGGTTCCATTCAATTTATATTTAACTACAATCCAAGTCTAATTTTAAAGTTTGAGCTTTGTTTTAAAGCATACCAAGTTTATGTAGAATGTTATAATATTATGTAATGTTGTTGATTGTTTAATTTTGAACACAATTGCCAAATGCATCATCCATATTAAACAAACGGTTCAAAAGTTACAAGCGATTTAAGAAAGAAATGAACAAACGTGTCGAGTCGATGTCGATTCGAATTGTTTTGTACTATATACAGTACAGTGGGTCAAAATTTTCCAAAAAATAAAAATGCATGTTGGGTATCAAATGAAAGGTCTCAGAGAGCACTTTACAAATATCATTATAAAGAAACCAACAGGGTTCCATACCTTTAACATTTATTTAAACCGCACGTTTAATTTGCATTGTTTTGCTAATAACCCATGCAAAGTTATGTTGTTAAACAAAATTATAGTTTATTTGATTTTGTACATGTTTTCAAAATATATCATTCATATAAATCAAATAGTTTTACTTGTACTTGAACTTAGAAGAATTTTTTTGTAAAAAATAACGAAAAAATACATCTACATACTATAAATAGTATAATGGTTAAAAAAAATTTGGCTAACGCATATTTAATAATTATTCTACTTTTTTATAATTACTAGATGATACAAATAAAATTTATTACATATAACAAATTAATTAGGCCTTATCTACTTGCATTGTTCAGATCGCCCTTCTGTTAATTTGCGGGAAATAAAAATATGTTTTATATATATATATATATATATATATATATATATAATTGTATATATCATATTTCAATTTTAATCCTTTCCAATCTACCCTTCGGGGTTGTCCAAAAACACTAATTAATACGATAAGGTTCATATTTCAACCTTATATATATATTTGTATATGCGGGCGCAACAGCACTCCCCCTCTAATATTTAAAAACAAATTTACAGCATCTATGCCTATTGGCAAGTTGGTAAAATTTGCTTATATTATACTTTAATATGTCTACTATGACAACAAATAGTAAAAACAACATGTTATCTAACAACATATAACAAATATTCACAACTAACCCAAAAAACCGACAAACTCCCTGAACAATATTTTCTATTCCAAAACAAAACTGTAATTAAAATGTATCCAAACTATTAAGATATTTATCTGAAAAAAAATCTTATCTTATCTGTGTCGCATGAGTAAAAAACATACACAAATAATTTAATTAAATAATTCCCTTATCTTGTTCAAATTATCCCGATTCATCCCCTAATTTATATACGGAAACCATTCGATGAGTATTGCACGATAATAGACAGAGAGCTGGTAATAGATTGATATAGAAATGCGTTCTTTTTTGGAAGAATGTGAATATTTAGTACATTTTGTTAGAAAACTTATTGATTTTAGTAACAACATTGTTAAGTTAAAAGTGTAGCCTGAAGAGCTCGCTAAAATAGCATATTTTATATTTCGATATGAAATATGTGTTCTTGTTTGAAAAAGTATAAAAATTTAATACATTTTGTTAGAAAATATATTGATTTTAGTATTACTAATCATAGTAGACATATAGAAGTACAAAATAGTCGAATTACAAGAATGCTGAATTAAAAGTATAGCCTGAAGAGCTCGCTGAAATAGCATTTTTCATATTTCGATATGAAATTACATTTTGTTAAAAAACATGTCGATTTTAGTATTTGTTGTCATTGCAGGGTTAAAAGTGTAGCCTGAAGAGCTCGCTGAAATAGCATTTTTCATATTTCGATATAAAATGGTGTTCTCGTTTGGAAAAAGTGTAAAAATTTGTTACATTATGTTATAAAATGTATTGATTTTAGTATCAGTAATCGTAGTAGACATATTGAAATACAAAATATTTAAATTACAACATTGCAGAGTTAAAAGTGTAGCCTGAAGAGCTCATGAAAATTGAAGATTTTTTTCGTATTATAATGTTATGCTGTATTTAAAAATCGATAAAATTCGCTATATTTTGTTAGAAAACATATCGATTTTAGTATTTGTTATCATAGTAGACATATTGAAGTACAAAATAGTCGAATTACAACAAGGTAGTATTAAAAGTGTAGCCTGAAGAGCTCGCTGAAATACCATCTTTTATATTTCGATTTAAAATGGTGTTCTTGTTCGAAAAAAATTAAATATTTACTACATGTTGTTAGAAAACATGTGGGTTTTAGTATTTGTTGTCATAGTAGACATATTGAAGTATAATATATTTAAATTACAACATTAAAAATACAACAGTGTGGTCTGAAGAGCTCGTCAAAATTGAAAAAAATGTTCCGTACTATAATGTTACGTTATATTTAAAAATCCTTAAAATTCGTTATTATTTTGTTAGAAAACATGTTCATTTTAGTATTTGCTATCATAGTAGACATATTGAAGTATAAATGTTCAAGTTACAACAAGGTAGTACTGAAAGTGCGGTCTGAAGAGTTCGTCAAAAACGCATAATATTTATACTATTCACAAGTTGCAAACAATGTAAATTATTTGCATATACTTGATCATTATCCATTTTAACTATTAATGAAATTTTATCTATTTATCAATTTTAGTATTTGTCGTCATAGTATAACTATTTAAGTATAACATACTATAATTACACTAATTTAGTACTAATAGTTTAATTATTAAAAATAATTTAAATAAAATTCCAACGCACAAAAAACTACAAAATCAGAGTCAATACTGTTTTTGTATAAATTAATACACAGTACAAAATTTAGTAAAAAAAATGCAAATTTCACTTACTAAAACTAAGATATACTTATTTTTATCCTAAGGTTTTCTACTTATTTTAATATTAAATTAATAAATAAATAAATAAATAAAAAAATAAATAAATAATACTGCACGTTTTAATAATTTGTATAAGTTTTGCAAAAAAATTCGTACAATGTTTTATATTAATTACTAATAATTTTCAAAGTTTTGTACTCAATAAAAATTACTAAATTTATTTAAAATTAAAAAAAAACAAAAATAAATATTATATTTAAAATAATATAAAAATTATGTGCAAAAATATTTTACTAATATATTTTACCAAAAGTTTCCTATTTTTTTTTTATTAATTTCAATATTCATTACAACTGTTAAATAGTTAACATCTAGTAATATTGGTAAATAATAACATAGATTTAAATAAATAAAAGTGCAAAGGATATAATTTACATTAAATTTACATTAAATAATATCCGTAATATGGTATTATTCCTATAAAAAAGTTAAAGTTTCCTATGCATCTATTATTCCACCAACTTGCCAGTAGGTATTAAATTATTAAACAAAATTATTCACATATCATACGAATTTTCCACCAGCTCTCTCACTAACAATTTGTAACATTTTTTTCGTTCGAACAAAAAAAAACTACTCGTAATTTTTTGATCGCCTATTAAACGATGTAAGCGCCGATAAAATAAAACGAGAATCGTCATAAATTATTATAAATATACTATTATATATATGTATATATATATATACATATATATATACCTATATATATATATATATATATATATATATATATAAATTATATCTATTATTATTTCCAACACGCGATATCGACATTAGTGCAACAACTACTAACAATAAATAGCGTCGAATTTTCCTTCGAATTACAAAAATTACGAGTGTGTTCTCGATTGTAAAAAAATTCATAACAAATATTGTACAGTTATAGGCGAGTCAAACTCGTGCTCAATTTGTTTATTTATAATTAAGGAATGATATACTTAAGTTACAACTTTTTCGGATTTATCGTTGATTTTTAAAAAATTGTCAAAATTTGAAGTTTGATGTTGACTTTGGTTTGAGCTAAAACAATTGTATGTGTTTTTTATTGAAAAAAAATTATTATAAATAATATTGTACTTTTAAGAGCGAGTCGGACTCGTGCTTATTTTGTTTATATATAATTAAGAAATAATATACTCAATTTTCAAAATTCTAGGATTTATGGTTGATTTTTAAAAAATCATCAAAGTTTGAAGTTTGATGTGGAATTTGTTTTAATATATAACTAATTTTTGTGTTTGGGATTGTAAAAAAATTATTATAAATATTGTAGAGTTAAGATCAAGTCGGATTCGTGCTTAATTTGTTTATGTATAATTAAGGAATAATATACTCAAATTACAACTCTTTAGGATGATTAGTTGATTTTTAAAAAATCGTCAAAGTTTCAAGTTTGATATCGAATTTATGTAAGTTGAAACCAATTTGTTGATTCTTCCTCCAGAATTTGATCTACAATGCCATTTTTTAGGACAAAATTACTAATTAACTTCCCGAAGGAGAAGTTTATGTTTTCATCAAAAAATCCGAATTGCTAATTTTATGTTTTCTCGACGTTTCAAGCCATTCTGAATCGAATGAGACCAACTTTGGAAAAAGTATGTGTGTGTGTGTGTGTGTGTGTGTGTGTGTGTGAACAGATTTTTTGTCGTAAATCGACGTTTTCTCGAAAACGGCTGGGCCGATTTCAAAAATTTAAAAGCCATTCGATGTATCTCGATGAGGACTATTGTTTGTTAATTTTGTACGACGATCGGCCAAGCCGTTTCTTTATAAATTGCAGAAAAGTGAAAAATTTTTCGTCTACGTTTTAGCCCGCAATTCTGAATCGATTTCGAAAATTCAAAAACTGTTCGAAAGATATTGGTTGGGAATCGTGCTGATTAGTTTTTGGTAGAGATCGGCCGGGCCGTTTCCTTGTAATAAAGTTTTTTAAAAAAAAATTTCGACGATTTTTATGATTATTTTTTTTTACGGTAGATACCATAGTCTTCTAGATCATACTAAAATATTACGGCCCTACGACAACTGGTTCAGCTTTAAAAATTCGTCAAAGTTTGCAAAAATCAGTATGGTCTTTTTGGCATTTGTCAAAATTAGACTTTTGATCGACGTTTTCTCAAAAACGCCTGAACCGATTTTAGAAATTTAAAAGCCATTTGATGTATTTCGGTGAGGACTATCGTTTGTCAGTTTTGTGCAACGATCTGACAAGCCGTTTCTTTGTAATTCGAAAAAAAAAGTGTTAAACTTTTCGTCGACATTTAAGCTCATCCTACCGAACCGATTTTAAAAAATCAAAAATTGTTCGAAAGATATTAGTTGGCAATGGTACTGATTAGTTTTAGGTGAAAATCTACCGAGCCGTTTTCTTGTAATTAACTGTTGAAAAAAAAAATTAAGCCGATTTTTATGAAACTTTTTTTGGCGATATATATCATGGTCTTATAGAACTTACTGTAATATTACGGCCTTAAGACAAGTAGTTTAATTTTAAAAATTCGTCAAACTTTGCTAAAATTATTATCGTTTTTTTTAAAGTAGGTTTGATGAAGTATATTATTTAAACTTTTTTTTTTGATTAAGTCGATTATTTACACATATCGGGAAGTTCATGTAACTTGCCTCAAGGCTAAATACCAAACCAACTAGTTTTAGTATTTGTGTTCAAAGTAGATGTATCGACGTATAATATAGTCAATTTTTAAAATTCTAGAACAAATAGTTGAATTTTTAAAAATTGTCTAAGTTTGAAATTTGAAATTAAATTTATTTGGTTCAAGACAAAACGAATATTTATGTTCTTAAATTGGAATATAATTTGTAATTTCACTTTTTTGTATAAATTTGTTTATTTTAGAATTTGTACTGAAAGTAGATATATGTAAGTCTAATATATTCAAATTTTTAAATTCTAGGGTCAATGGTTGATTTTTTAAAATTTGTCAAAGTTTCAAGTTTAAAAAGAAATTTGGTTGAAGATGAAACGATTTTTTTGGTTCTTTATCCAGAATTTATTCTACAATACCATTTTTTTTGACAAGATTATCAATTTTAGTATATGTAGTCAAAGTGTATATAATAACGTATAATATACTCAATTTTCAAAATTCTAGGATTAATAGTTGAATTTATAAAAATTGTTAAAGTTTCAAGTTTGATATCGAATTTATTGTAAGATAAAACGAATTTTTTGGGTCTTGACCCAGAATTTGTTCTACAATGCCAATATTCGTAACAAAATTTATCAATTTTAGTATTTGTGATCAAAGTAGATATACTAACGTATAATATGCTGAATTTTCAGAATTCTAGAACCAATCACTAAATTTTTAAAATTTGTTAAAGTTTGAAATATGAAATTCACTTTCGTTTAAGACAAACCGAATATTTAGGTTCGTGAGTTAGTATTTAATTTGTAAATTTATTTGTTTGTATAAATTTAACGGTTTTAATATTTGTTGTCATAGTAGATATATTTAGGTATATTATACTCAATTTATACTATTCTAGTACTAATAGTATAATTATTAAAAATAATTCAGTAGGCAAAAGTAAAATAATAGCATGATCTTACTGTTAGTATTGCAGTTTTTCTAGTACAATTGTTGATATTTTATCAAATAAACTTAAATTCATTAATTATATAAACAATACTAATATATCAATGGAAAGCTAAATTATCTATAAATCTGCATATGACAATTTACAACTTTTAGAATAAAATTATTTATAAAAAATTATACAATACTAACACTTGCGTAAAATGTTTTTACTAGAACAAAAAAATAGTACTTTTTAGCACTATTGTTGCTAATTTCTTAAACAAATTTTATTTTTTATATAAATTGTATATATCATTAGAAAGCTAAATAAATTATCTATAAATCTGTATGTAACATTCAATAACTTTTTGAACAAAATTATTTATAAAAAAATGTTGAATATCCAACACTTACAAAAATGTTTTACTAGAACAAAAAATTAGTGCCTTTTAGTACAATTGTTGATATTTTACTGAACAAAATGCATTTTATATATAAACTATATATATCGTTAAGAAGCTAATTAAATTAGCTATAGATCTGTATATAACAATTTACAAATTTTGGAACAAAACTAGCTGTAAGTGGAATTCTGTCTTGAGGCAATTATGGCATCGTGCCTTAAGGCAAATTGCTGGAACTTCCCGTACCGTAACGAAATGTTCGTGGAATACTGAATGTTTTCAAATAGATTATTCTAAATATTGTAACATTGTCTAATATTTATAAGAATTATATAAACTGTATTGCAGAGTTGAAATTATTTGTAAAGTATATTAGAACTATAGTCAGAATTAAAAATGAAATCTGAAATATTTTCGATATAAAAAAACTAAAAAAAAAAAAAAAAAAAAAAAAAAAAAAATGGAACAATTTTTTTTTTCCAAAATCAATTATTTTGTTAAGACAAGCAGAAATTTCTTTGAATCAATTGAATCGGACGCTTAGTTCTCTCAAAAACTGCCATTTTTGTACATTTAGCTCTGTATCTCCGAAATGGCTGGGCCTGCCTTTGCGAAAAACTAATAACCCCTTCTCCCAATCATTACTAATTGAATGTTTTTTAGATCATTCAAATCGGATGCTCCGTTCACTCAAAAACTCGATTTCTATTTTCTGCACTCTTTGCTCCGTATCTCCGAAACGGCTGGACCTGCCTTCGCCAAAAACTAATCAGCTCTTTTCCCTATCAATAGGAATCGAATGTTTTTTAAACCATTCAAATCGGTTGATCCGTACGCCCGAAAACGTGGACGAAAATTTGTATCCATACATACATACATACACACACACACCACACACACACACACACACATCCATTTTTTCTGAAGTATGCCAAAACGTTCAGAAACCTTCAAAACGTCGAGAAATGTAAAAATTTTCAATTCCGATTTTCGGCCCATTACAATAACTTACCCTACGGGAAGTTAATTATTTATAATGAAATTTTTGAAAACCCAACACTTGCGTAAAATGTTTTAACTAGAACAAAAATAAGTGCTTTTTTACACATTTGTTGCTAGTTTATTAAACAAATTGAATTTTATATCAAAAATGTATATATTAAATTAATAAATCATCTATCAATCTGTATATAACAAATTTCAACTTTCAGAACAGAATTATTTATAAAAAAATATGCAAAATCAATACTTGCGTATAAAGTTTTACTAGATATAAAATTAGTGCTTTTTAACAGAACTGGTGCTATTTTATTAAACAAATTTTAATTTACATATAAACTGTATATATCACTAAAAAGCTAATTAAATTATCTATAAATCTGTGTATAACAATTTAAAACTAGAACAAAATTATTTATAAAAAATTGTACAAAAGTCATCACTTCCTTCAAACAAAATTTGATGGAATTTGGCAAAGTTCGATGAACCACTTTAAGAAAAAAATAAAATCCGATTACTTTATATAAATATATATATATATATATATATATATATAAATTTATATATCAAATGTCATGTCATTTCCTAAAATCATAAACTGCGAAAAGAAAGAAATTTGCGCTCCAATGATTTTCATATATAAGCCTCATCGCATAAAAATCCGACTTATTTTATTTTTTGCACTTAAAACTTGTAATTTCGTTGTTTATAAGTTTAACAGAAAAAAACATATAAAAAAAACTTGGTATAAAAAAAATAATTCTTTTCTTCAGCCAAGCGCGAAATTTAATATTAAGACCGCAAATTTATCGCGAATATTAATCTTAAAAATGTAATAAATAAAAAATGTTTTTTTTTTATTGTGTGTAGGTCGTCCGTCAACCGTAGAGTTTGTTAATTTATAATTAATTACATAAAAAATTATTTTGACTTGTTAAAAATAAATTATGAACACTTTTAATGCCACCTCACCACCATAGTTAGTAAAAGTTTTTTTGACTTTCGCAATTTTTTTTGCAAAATATATTTGGTGCAGAAAGTTCAAATTTGAGTATGTAAAACCTACAATATTGTTTCAAATTTAAAAAATATTAAACTTAAAAAAAATTGTAGTTAGGTACCAATTATTATATATTTAGCGTGATGCGACATGTGATGCAAATTGTTGTTTTGCACATTTTTTAATAAATAATTTTGTTCCAAAAGTTATAAATTGTTATATACAGATATATCCATAATTTAATTAGCTTTCTAATGATATATAAATTTTATATATACAATATAATTTCTTTAACAAAATTGCAACAATAGAGCTAAAAAAACACTGAATTTTTGTTCCTGTAAAACATTCTAGGCATGTGTTGGTTTTGTGCAATTTTTTAAAAATAATTTTGTTCTAAAAGTTATAAATTATTATATACAGATTTATAGATAGTTTTATAAGCTTTCCGACTATATATAAATTTTACATATTAAATGCAATTTGTTTAATAAAATTGTAAAAATTGGGCTCAAAATCACTAATTTTTTGTTTTACTAGAACATTTTGAGCTCACATTAATTTTGCAAAAAATTTTACGAATAACTTTGTTCCAAAAGTTACTAAACGTTATATACAGATTTAAAGATAATTTTATAAGCTTTCTAAGGATATATAAAATTTATATATACAATGAAATTTGTTTAATAAAATTGTAATAATAGTGCCAAAAGCACTAATTTTTAGTTCTAGTAAAAACATTTTACACAAGTGTTGGTTTTGTGCAATTTTTTAAAAATAATTTTGTTTCAGAAGTTGTAAAGTGTTATATACAGATTCATAAATGATTTAATAAGCTTTCTAGTAACATCTCATTTCTATTTATTAAATTAATAACTTTAATTTGGTTTAAACAAATTGTAACAATTGCACGTAAAAATCTACTTAGTGTCCTAATAATTTTCATTGGTTGTATTTCAAAATTTTTAATAATTAAACTATTAATACTAAAATGATGAAATTTTAGTATGTTATACTTAAATCTATTTTCTTTGATAATAAAAAATAAAATTGCAAAAAAACCTAAACAATAAACCCTTAGATCATTTTTCCCAAATACAAAATTCGTTTGCAAAATTTTAAGCAAAAATTTTTCGACTTGAATTATTTGGCTTTTTTTGGTACGGAACCTTTTTTCGTAGATCATTGAACTTGTGTATATTAAGTGGTAATAAATCATAGGGCCGTGTATCCAAAAATGAGAAAAAATAACAAAGAAATAGGAAATATCGTATCGGTTGTGATTTATTCCATGTGCATCCATCATTTGTCAAACTTATGTCGTTTTTACATAAAATGCGAATTTATTATTCGTGTCTGGACGAAAAGAAAATATTTTATATAATATATATATATATATATATATATATTTATATTAAGATAGAAAAAGATAGGAGTCTGACTTGATTATTTAAAGTAAAGTCTTCAAGTAAAACATGTTCGAATTTAAGTAGATTTTGAAAAAAGCCTTTTAAAGTCTTAATTATATGTATATTTTCAATTTCTACCTAGTAATTCAGATTTTTTTTAATGATTTAAATAAAAATAAAACATGAACACGAAATCTCAAAATAATTTAAATATAATGAAAGAGGTAATAATCTAACTGATTGTGAGATAGCATTTCAATAATACAAGTTGAGGTATTTTTTGCCTAAAATTTTGTTCCAAACGTTATAAAATTGTGTACGCAGTGTTTTTGTAAATTTAATCAGCTTTTTATTGATATATAATAATTTATATGTATTTAAATAAATTATAAACAAACTAGTACAAAAACTAAAAAAAAATGCACCAAATCAGTAGTAGTCAAGTATAAACAAAAAGGCGTTTCAAAAATGCAAGTTGAGGAATTTTTTTGCATAAAATTTTGTTCCAAAAAGTAAAAAATTGAGTATTCTGTGGTTTTGGAAATTCAATAAGCTTTTTAACGATATATAACAATGTATAGCCACTTTAACAAATTATGAACAAATTAATACTCAAACTAAAAAAAAATCCTGAATTTACACATAACTTCCCTAAAAATGATAGAAAAATAATCAAAATAATAAAAAACAAACTTTCTCTAATTTTCATCTGATTTCTGGAAAATTACAAAAAATATGTAAATTATATTATTAGCGTTTTCCTATCGAATAAATTAAATATAAACGACTTGCCAAAAGAATTAAGAGTATGAGTAGGGGGAGGATCAAGAATGACAAATGGAATAAAGACATTAGTAGGAAAACACCGCGCCGAAGAATTTGATTATGGGAAAAGCTTTTCTGCGAATAATTTATTTAGATTTTTGCGAATGACAAATGATTTTTCGTGCGAATATTAGCACAGTCGAAAAGGGACAGTTTTATCCATAATCGTGATATATAGTCCTGACTAAAAGGATAGTTCGGTAAAAGGATTGCCAGAGAAAAAGGACTCTACTGTAAAGCGAGCAAGATCGTCATAAATGATATTCTGAGGTATAATAATTAGTAACCAAAAATCAATATTAAAGTACTTATTATAAAAAATTTTGTTCCAAAGGTTCAAAAATAAAAAATGCACATATTAAGGAAATTTTATAAGCTTTCTATTGGCATATAATAATTTTTATGTTCACGAATAAATTATAAACAAATTAATACAAAAACTGAAAAAGTGCACCAGATTTACAACAATAGTCAAGCCAAGATGGCGCTTTTTAAACAAAAACAATATTGAAGTACTTTTTACTAAAAATTTTGTTCTAAACTTTAAAAAATTAAAAATGCACAATTTTAGAAAATTTTATGAGCTTTCTAATGGTATAAAATAATTAATATATCTTTGAACAAGTTATTAACAAAATAACGATAAATATAAACAAATGCACTAGATTTACAACAATATATAGTCAACCCAGATAGCGTTTGTAAACAATTCTAATTGTAAGTAAAGCACTTTTTGTGACAAATTTTGTTCTATACTTAAAAAAATGAGAAATGTACGTATTTAGGAAATTTTATATGCTTTCTAATGATGTATTATAAATTATATGCATTCAAACAAATTATTAACAAAATAACAATAAACATAAGAAAAATACACTGGATTTACAACAATAGTCGAACCAAGATGCCGTTTCTAAAAAAAAACAATATTGAAATATTTTTTACGAAAAATTTTATTCGACATATTAAAAAATAAAATATGCACATCTTTAGGAAATTTAAGCTTTCTAACGATATATAATAATTTATATGTGTTCGAATAAATTATAAACAAATTAATACAAAACTAAAAAAGTGCACAAGATTAACAACAATATCCAGTCAAATCACAACAAGATTTTTTTTGTAACTTTTGTAATTATTTTATTCGAAAGGATAAAATTGTACTGATAAATAAATTGAGAAAAAAATACACTATTGACAATCAACATCGATTTTTGATTTTACAAACAAACAAATAAATAAATAATCAAATCAACTTACCATTTTCGAGCAAACAACCCCGAAAACCTGTAAAGAAAAAATAATTGTTAGAATTTAATAAAATACAGTCAAGACCTAAAAATTTGGGTCAATTATTATCTGATACATATGCAATAAATTTGCATACCCAAAAAACATTTTGTTCATATAAAATTTTGCACAAACTGCATTTTAATCTCACAATACGCCCATATACACAAAATTTTTTGAGCAAGTTTTGACGAGCTCTTCAGGCCGCACTGGTTATTCAAACACAACAAAATTTGGGTATATTATACCTTACTATATGCAAAATAACACTGTATACCCAAAATATCTTATTTTAACTCCAATATTAATAATAAATAATTTTGTCAACAAATACACTTTACCATATAAATTCCTAAACTATGATTTTTGACGAGCTTGTAAGGCTACACCATATATCCTAAGACTTCAAAATTTAGGTATATTATACCCTAATGTATATGTAACAAATCTGCATATACAGAATGAAAAAATTCCTACAAAATTTTACAACACAGCACTTGAATCACTTATTGTACACTTAATGATGCATTTTTAATATTATTTATATAGTATATTACTTGTGCTATTTGAAGAGCTCTTCAGACCGCGCGGATTATTTGAACATAACAAAATTTAGGTATATTATACCTTAATATATACAAAATAATACTGCATACCCAAAATATCTTATTTTTACTTCCATAATAAATAATAAATAATTTTGTCAACTAATACACTTTTCCACATAAATTTCCAAACAAAGATTTTTGACGAGCTCGTAAGACTACACCTTTTGCACTAAGGCACCAAAATTTAAGTATATTATACCCTAAAGCATATGTAACAAATCTGCATACCCAAAATAAAAAAAAACATACAAAATTTTACAACACAGCATTTAAAACACATAATGACGAATTAATAATTATGTATAAAATATTTTAATTGTACTTTTTGACGAGCTCGTAAGGCCCGACGATACACACAAACCACCCAAATTTTTCTCACATTATACCCAAATATACCTTAAAAAACCATATATATACAAAATCATCCCTTTCCCTACACAAATCAAAAAATCGATAATCAAATCAAAATATGCACCCTTAACTTAAGGGTAATGCAAAATGTCTTAATATATTCCTTCTTACTGTATAATTACAAGTCGAAATAAATATTTAATAAACATTCTCTCTAATTAAAACAATCAAGTTCTATTCTTAATTGAATCTTTACTTAGTCTTAACTGATTAATTAATTAATAATTCAATTAATTATTTACAAATGCAAAAACTTTGCAAAAGATTTTCCAAAGGATTTTGTTCGGAATGAATGTGTAATTAGACAAGGAAAACTGCGGTAAACTTTTGTACTCAAAAATTTATATCTTGAGTTTTACAAAATCTACAAAAAATCCAAAAACACCATTTTAAAGCCAAAACCTCACTTTAAAAACCCTTCATACAAAATTTTGTTATAGGTCCTCTAAAATTCTTTTGAGAGTCCACCAAACATAGACATGCCTCATTTATACATCAATTATCATCGTACGTGCCTTTAACTAAATCTCGAAGTATAAACATCATCCATACAAAACGAATGATTAAATTACAAGATAAATAATTCTTTTCATGGAAATCGTGACAAAAACAATTCTGGGGTCAAAGAGACCTCAGACAGCTTGACGACTTTCTTTATATGGAAGAAACTTATATATACAAATATATATGTGTAATTACAGTTCTTTAAATATTTGTTTTGGAGAATTTTATAATGTAGTTATGATAAAATAAATCAAAAACTGTGTACTTTAATTTAGTGGTACTTTTGTGCTGATTTGAGACCTCTAAATATTTTTAAAAAATCCAAGAAAGTTGGCGGACGGTTTTGGTAAGTGTTTTTTGCGCGTGCAAATTTGTGCAAAAAAATTTGTTTAAAAAAACTGTTTGATAGATTTTGCTGAAAATTTGGGAAAATGTAGTCGACATTCATGTGTATCGTGAGGTTTTTGAATTTTCAAAATTGTGTAAGTATTTTTGAAGTTATTTAGATTCAAAGTCAAAAGTTATTTTTGAGTTGTGAACACAAAATGCTTGCAAAATGCGTACTGAAGAAAAGTATTTTGATGAGTTAATACATTTTTGGACGTTTGTATTTATTACAAAGAAACGGCTAGTCTGATCTGTATAATTTTTTGTGTAAATTTAGTCAATATTCGTAAGTATCGAAGGGTGTTTAAATTTTCAAAATCGGTTTAAGATTTTTGAAGTTATTTAGATTCGCAGTCAAAAATTATTTTTGAGTTGTGAACAAAAAATGCTTGCAAAATGCGTACCAAAGAAAAGTATTATGATGAGCTAGTACATTTTTGGGCGTTTATATTTATTACAAAGAAACTGCTAGTCTGATCTGTATATTTTTTTGCGTAAATTTACTCAACATTCATAAGTATCGAATTGTGTTTAAATTTTTGAAATCGGTTCATTATTTTTTGAGTTATTGAAACCAGAACGTAGAAGTTCATATAAAAATGTACTGTACCAAAATAATGCTATGTTTGGCGTTTTTATTTATTACAAAGAAACAGCTCGTCTGATCTGTATAATTTTTTGCGTAGATTTACTCAACATTCATGAGTATCGAATGGTATTTTAGTTTTTGAAATCGGTTAATGTACAGAAGTTATTTTGAACAGGAGTCAAAACTTACTACAGAAAGGTGCAAGGTACAAAAGGTATGTAATTTTTGACTATTTTATTTATTACAAAGAAACGGCTCATCTGATCAGTATATTTTTTTTTTGTCAATTCTATCTACATTCATAAGTACCGCATCGTTTTCAAATGTTTAAAATCAGTCAACTTTTACGTAAACCAAAAATTAATGTTTAATTAAATCTAAACAAATGGCGCTCAATTGATCCAAATTCAAAATATTTTTACCTAAAATTTTATTCTAAAAGATATAAAATAATATATGCCAAATTTTAATACATTTAATGAGCTTTCTAATAATATATAAAACTTTGTCTATTATATAATAAATTATTAACTAAATATAAACAAATGCACTAGATTTGAATTTCATGTTTCCATTTCAAGCGCCGACAATTAATAGCATTTTAAAACTTCAATTTCAAGTAGTTTTTTGAAAATAATTTTGTTCCAAAAGATAAAAAACAATATATGCAATAATTTAAGAAATTTGATAAGCTTTCCAATGATGTATGAAAATAAATAGGTATTTTAGTAAATTATAGGTGAAAATTGCTAAAACTAAAACCGATGCACAAAATTAGCAACAGTTTGAGTTTCTCATTAATTTGATTAAATATTTGAAAAACGGCTTGACCGATTTTAATAAAATTTTGCACGTACATAATATACATTAACAATTATCGAATGGTGTATAAATTACCTGAAGTCTCCATACAAAATTTTTTGATATCACCATCCAAAAAATCAAAATCGTGCACAACACTTTTAAAAATAATTTAATACAAAACAATACTGAAAAACTACTGCACTTTCACTACTAATATTATTTTTTAATTTATTACTAAGCACTATATAATTTTAAAATAAAATACAAAAAATTATAATAAAATACACTATACTAAGCACTACTTTATTATAATTAATTTTAATAATTCCTGCCTTTTGGCAAGTTTCTAAAATATTAAATATTATATACACATTACCGAAAAAACGATTTTTACTCCACAAAATCCGACGAAAGACTGATTTTAGGTGCATTTTATTCAAATAATGCACAAAACTGCATTATTATGTAATAGTCGAAAAATTTCCAAGGTCTTGTAGTGGGGTTCATATGATAATAATTCGATATAAACTCGTGTTGTCCATAAAATTGATAAAAACTAACTTGTAACGCATTTGTTTATATTTAGCGTTATTTTTGTTAATAATTTGTTTGAAAACATATAAACTATTATATGTTATTAAAAAGCTTATTGAATTTACTAAAAATCTGCACTTATAGTTTTTTAACTTTGGAACAAAATTTGACACAAAAAATACTTCAAACATAAACTTACTTCATTTGCAATAAGTTAAATTAATACTTGTAATGTGATGTTTCAATTATTATTCTTATGTTATTACTTATTATATATATTATATACATATATATGTATATGTATATATGTATAATTTACCAGATTTCTATATAAATCTACATAAATTGTGCAGTGGCGTCCGTAAATGCAAAATCGTTAAAACATTTTAACTGTTATTACTGCAAACGTGCCATGCATAAGTTTTCGAATCAAACACATAAATTTATATATATATATATATATATATATATATATATATATATAATGTATATATTCGAATTAAACGATCCAACATTCAAAATTTTACGACTCCAAAGCAAATTATATAATTTCGCATATATGCATATATGTTTGCATATTTTGATTTTATGTATTCTACAAATATAATAAAACAGAATAATTTATTCAACACCATTCGATTAATATGAATGTTGACTAACCAGGTATAAAGTTTTATGCAGATCTGCCAAAGCGTTTCTATGTAATAAATAAAAGTTTGAAAATTGTACCATATAACTTATTTTCTGCAACGAATTTACAGTGATTTATTTTAATATTTTATTTCTCAAAAGCTAGTTAATTTTTTTGAATTATTTAAAAGCCATTCGGTGTTGACTAACCAGGTATAAAGTTTTATTAAGATCTGCCAAACCGCTTTTTTCTGATACATAAAATTGTCACAAATTGTACCAACTTTTGATGATATTATTATGTATTTTATGTGTTAAGTCCGCGGGTTAAAAAAAAATATTTGAAGTATTTCTTATATAAAATTTTATTCCAAAAGTTAAAAATTGTAGTTCACCCGTTTTAAGGAATTTTAATAAGCTTTTTAATGGTATATTATAATTTATATGTTTTTAAACAAATTATTAACAAAATTAAGCAAAATAAACAAAAATACTTATTTGCATAATTAAAGTCTAAATACCCCAGTTCAAATATTACTTAAAACTTTTAAGTAGTTTTTGTGAATAATTTTGTACCAAGATTTGAAAAACTGTAAAAGTACGTTTTTAGGAAATTTAATAAGCTTTCGAATGATAAATAATAATTTATATGTCTTGAAATAACTTATAAACAAATTAATACTAAAACTAAAAAAAATGCACCAGCTCAGTTAGACTAGTCCTAGTGTAAAATAATATTGCAGCTTTATTATATTGTTTATAACTTGTAAAATATTTATGCAAATTAAAAACAGTATACAGCAAATTTATGTAAAACTAAATAATCTACAACTTTTTCAAACATCACAAAGCCCTAAAGCAACTCGGTGTACTCTAAAATCGTTTACAAATCAGGACCTTGGTTAAAATAAAAATCTATTGGTCACGGGTGCATTTGTTTATTACATTGTTTATAACTTTTAAACTATTTGCGCAAATTAAATGCTGTTTTCGGGAAATTTGTTTAAAATTAAATAATCTACAATATTGTCTAATATCATAAAACTATATAACAACTCGGTATACTCTTAAAATGTAGGTTTAGTGAATAAAAAACATTAATTTTGACATTTTGACACGCACCCTATTTCGCTCTCAGTCTCTCTTTCTGTGCGTATATATCTATCTCGCTTTCTCTCGTGCTTTACATATACATCTATCTCTTTTCTACATATATATCTATCTCTCTACTTATTATTTTTTCCCAAACAAGTGCAATTCTTCTCAATTCTAATCTGGTTCGAACAAGTGTTCACCTTTTTATGAAAAAAATAACAAAAACACATTTTGGCATTAGTGTGTGTGTGTTTTTTGTGCAAAGGGTCTGTACCTGATATTGTGGGTCTTTTAAAAATCGAAAACTTTTGGACCCTGGGGTCAAAAATAAATAGAACAAACGCATTCAGAAAATGAGTCATCGAAAGGGCCGCATTTTGGGAATTTAAAAAAAATAAATAAATAAAAATAAATATTACAAAAAATATAAATAAATTTGTGACCTCAAATGGTCACTTTGAGAGATTTTTCACTTTGGGTCTTAGGTATAAAATTTATACTTGGTTTTAATAACTAAAAATAAATAATAATAATTCAATAATTGGAAGTTTGTTTTAACGTGTTATTTTTTGTGCAAAATTTTGTTCTAGAAGTTGAAGAACTAAATATGCAAGTTTTTAGTAAATTTAACAAGCTTTTTATTTATATATAATAGTGTATATGTTTATAAATAAATTATTAACAAAATAACGGTAATTATAAAAAATGCATCAGAATAATTAACTAGCAATGGTGCACAAAAAATATAAAGAGACAGTGGTGCATTTATTCCTTGTATCTCTTGTAACTTTCAAACCATTTGATTAATATAAATAATTTATATAGCAAATTTATTTAAAATTAAATATATATAAAATTAAATAAAATATAAATAAAACCCGACAATAACTTGGTATACTTTAAAAACGTATCGAAATCGATACAACCATTGATTTATATTAAAATGAATGAATACATGATTTTTTGTTTGGTAATTTATTAATATTTTGTAATAATTTATTAATGACAAATTAGTTTTCAGTATTTGTATTTATAATAGATATATTGGAGTATAGTATACTAAATTTGCAGTATTTCAGTACCAAAGATGTGTCCTGAAAAGCTCTCCAAAATCACAATATTTTGAGTAAGTTAAATTCGGTAACAGATATTTTGCACATTTTCTTCCAAAAACTCGATATTCTAAAAATTTTATACTAATTTTAGTCTTATGATGTCATAGTAGATATACTAAAGTATATTATACTTGAATAATAACAATTTTGATCAAACAGTTTGGTCTGCAGAGCTCTTCAAAAATGCTACACTTTTTTGTCCCATATATAATTGACGCAAATTTTGTAAAGACATTTTTTAAAATATTTTTTACTAATGATAAAAATTTTTAAATTTTAATATTTGTTGTCATAGTAAACATACTTAAGTATATTATACTTGAATAATAACAATTTTGATCAAACAGTTTGGTCTGCAGAGCTCTTCAAAAATGCTACACTTTTTTGTCCCATATATAATTGACGCAAATTTTGTAAAGACATTTTTTAAAATATTTTTTACTAATGATAAAAATTTTTAAATTTTAATATTTGTTGTCATAGTAAACATACTTAAGTATATTATACTTGAATTACAACATTCTAGTACAAAGGGTACGTCCTGAATAGCTCATCAAATATTACAT
Organism: Ctenocephalides felis; assembly: GCF_003426905.1. Classification (NCBI taxonomy): domain Eukaryota; kingdom Metazoa; phylum Arthropoda; class Insecta; order Siphonaptera; family Pulicidae; genus Ctenocephalides; species Ctenocephalides felis. Next base: position 1,245,768 of record NW_020538040.1, on the reverse strand, counting down.
ATACTTTATAAAAAAACAATTGCATTAATTTTTTTTCAAATTAGCACAATTTAGCAATTTAATTTTGCAAAAAACAATTTTATTTGTTCATAATAATATTAAAATTTATTTATAAATATTTTTTATTCTTTTAGACAAAAAAACGGCCCTTAAATTTCGTTCTTTTGACTTTGAACCTTTCAACAGAAAAAAACTGTTTTGACAAATAGAAAAAGGTGAAAAAACGATTTGTTTAGAAAAGAATATTTTAACAGATGTTTGATAGAAAAAAAGTGCTAAATATATATATATATATATATATATATATTTATATAAATATATATATATATATATATATATATATATATTTTTTATATATATATATATATATATACATAACGCGATGATTCATCTTACAAAAACCACAAGATTTAGTTCTTTGACATAATTATCGTGTTTTGTGTGTATAGCTATTTATGTGTATACCAAGTTGCTGCAGAGTATTATGATGTTACACAATATTTTACAATATTTAATTCTAAACAAATTTCTCGAAGATAGTATTCAATTTGCGCAAATAGTTTAAAAGTTATAAACAATATAATGCACCATTGACGCAGCAAAAAGTAATAAAGTGTTCCTGATCTGGTGCATTTTTTTAGTTTTGGAATAAATTTGTTTATAACTTATTCCAACACATGCAAATTTTTATATACCATTACAAAGCTTATTAATTTTACTAAAAACTTGTGTTTATAGAATTTCTACTTTTGGTACAAAATTTTGTGCAAACAATTCTTGAATATTACATTTTCACCAGCAATATTTTTCTTGTACCTGATAATCTGGTACGTTTTTGTAGTTTTTGTAATAATTTATTTATAATTTATTCTGAGACATATAAATTATTATATATCACGAAAAAGATTATTAAATTAAACACATGTATTTATGGAATTTAAAGTTTTGAATCAAAATTTTGTACGTCTTTGTTTGTTAAATATTTTGGTAATAATTTGTTTGAAAACACATAAACTATTAAATATCATTAGAAAGATTGTTAAGTTTACTAAAAACTTGTATAAACAGTTTAATAACTTTTGGAACAAAATTTGGTGCAAAAAATACTTTAATTATACACAAACTGGTTCATACTTGAGTATTACTGGTGCATTTTTGTAGATTTTGTAATAATTTATTTATAGCTTATTTTAATATATATAAATTATTACATACCGTTCAAAAGCTTATTAAATTTACTAACAGCTTGCATATATAATTTTTGAACTTTTAGAACAAAATTTTATGCAAAAAATTCTTCAAAATTGGAGTTTCAAAACACCTACTGCTTGACTTGACTTAATTATAACTGCACATTGTTAGTTTTAGTATTAATTTGTTTATAACTTGTTTAAAAACATATAAAGGATTATGTACCAATAAAAAGCCTATTAAATTTCCTAAAATCTTGTATTGTTAATTTTGCATCCTTTTGAACAAAATTTTATGCAGAAAACACTTTTAATTTGTTTCCATTCATTTATACCAGATCATTGCCAAACCTTTTGTTTTTTTTTTTAGTTTTACTAATAATTTATCTATAACTTATTGTGAAGCATTTATTATTATATACCATTAAAAAGCTTATCAAAATTCCTGAAATATTGCATACTACATTTTGAAATCTTTAGAACAAAATTTTATACAAAAAACACTTTTAAATTTCATTCTTAAAACGCCATTTTGCCTAAACTTTATTCATACTAACCTGGTGCATTTTTTGTATTTGCAATAATTTGTTTATAACTTATTACAAAACATGTAAATTATTATATACGATTGAAGAGCTTATTAAATATACTAAAACTTTGCATATGCATTTTATTAACTTTTAAAACAAAATTTAACAATAAAAATACCTTAAACTTGAAATTTTTAATTACCATCTTTCTATGATTTAATTACTACTAATACTACAATTTTTTAACTTTTTTAGATTTTGTATAAATTTGTTTCTAACTTATTTCAAAACATATTAATTATTATATATCATTAAAAAGATTATTAAATTTACTAAAACTTTGTATATACAATTTTTAAACTTTTGGAACAAAATTTTGAGTAAAACTTACTTCAAACTTGGATTTTTGGAAACGTCGTATTATATAAATAAACCGAGTACTAAATAATTTAGTTTATACTACAAAACCGATATTAAATTATTTTAGGGTAGAATAATTATAAAAATTATATATATATATATATATATATATATATATATATCATATATTATATATATTCAAATAATTTTCTGTTTGATCTTTCAATCAGAAAATTATGGGAACTTTAACATCTTGTCCTCGTATGAACATCAGATATATTCATATTATATTATATTATATATATATATATATATATGTATATATACATATATATATATATATTTAGATACATATATATATATATATGTATATATATATATATATATATATATATATATATATATATATAAATTCTAATCAGAATCACATGTTCCACTCATTCGATACAAATTACATCCACTTGAATTATTTAATACAACACGATCAAGATTTACCAAAGATTAAATCTTAATTTAATGTGACCGTCCCGTCCAAAGATTATCTGATATTAAAGTACACCGAGTTGCTTTAGGGTAATATAATATTAGACATTAATATTAATAATTTAATATTGTATAAATTTTCTAAATACATCATTCATATTAATGGAATGGTTTGAAAGTTATAAAAGATCTAGTAAATAAATGCACAAATGTTTTAAACTGTATTGTAGAAATGAATTTTGAGTTTTTGATGATTATTTTAAAATATACCGAGTTGTTGTAGGTCACTATAATGTTAGACAGTATTATAGATAATTTAATTTTGAACAAATTTGCCTAAAACATCATTCAGATTAATCAAACGGTTTAAAAGTTACAAGAGTTATAATAAATAAATGCACCGCTACTTAACAATTTAATTACTTGTTGTGATTGTAACGTACTATATATATTACAGCGGGTCAAAAAACTCCTTTATGACGTCATATGGTAAAAATGCATGTTGGGTATCAAATGAAAGGTCTCGACGAGCACTTTTTAAATATCTTGGTTATAGGCCTTAAAAACCAATAGGGTTCCGTACCCATTAATACTAACTAGAGCCTAAAACAAACTGTCATTTTTGAGTACTAGTTTCAAATACACCGTTTGATATAGAGTATTTTAATATTAGACAATATTTCAGCAAATTTCATTTCAAGATTCATTTGGAATAAATTTGCCAAATACATCATTCATATTAATCGAATAGTTTGTAAATTACAAGGGATACAATAGTTTATAAATTACAAGGGATAAAACGTTTTGAATTCATTTACAAATTTGCAATTGCTATTTTAAAGTATACTGAGTTGCTGTAGAATTTAGCTATATAAGATAATATTATAGACAATTAAATTTTAAACAAATTAACCAAATATTTCATTCAATTTGGACAAACGGTTCAAAAGTTACAAGAGTTATAATAAACAAATGCACCGCTACTTAACAATTTAATTACGTGTTGTGATTGTAACGTACTATTTATAGTACATCGGGTCAAAAAGACCCTTGATGACGTCATATGGCAAAAATGCATGTGGGGTATCAAATGAAAGGTCTCGACGAGCACTTCTAGAATATTGTACTTTTAGACCCTAGAAATCAATAGGGTTCCGTACAATTCATATAATTAATAATCGACGGAGTAAATTCTTCTTTAACCGCTTAATCGAGATACATTTTGTTCCTCAGTAGTTTTTAGTTTTTTTTATTACTTCTGTGTGCAATGTGCTCGTCAGTAGAGTCCTTTTTTAATCTTCTAAGTTAATAATTAATATAGTGTCATTTATGTTCTACTTTGACAATTATTTTGCTCGTCAGTAGAGTCCTTTGTTCTGCTCCATGTAAAAATTTAGTGTGTTCTTTTATTCTATTAAATTATATACTTTTTTTTCTTCATTAGCTCGTCAGAGTTATTCTATATTATATCGCAATATAACATAAAAATAGTTACTTCAGGTACAAGAAGTTAATGTAAATTTGGTATTCTAAATTGCTATTTTAAAGTATACCGAGTTGCTGTAAGGCTTTATGATATTAGACAATATTGTACTTTACTTCATTTTGAACATTTTTGCCGAATATTTCATTTAATTCAAACAAACTGTTCAAAAGTTACAGGAGTTATAATAAATAAATGCACCGAGAATTACTTGTGCTGATTGTGCCGTACTATATACAGTACAGCGGGTCAAAAACCTCCTTGATGACGTCATATGGTAAAAATGCATGTGGGGTATCAAATGAAAGGTCTCGACGAGCACTTTACGAATATCATAATCATAGACCTTAAAAACTAATATGGTTCCGTACCTTTTAATTTTTCTTAAATATAACTCACTTATTCATTGTTTTTACGTTATTAAAATGTACAGAGTTGATGTAGGATTTTGGTGTATGGGAAAACATTATAGATAATTTAATTTTGAATAAATTCCTTGAATATTGCGTTCAAATCGGAACAACCGTTTAAAAGTTACAAGAGATTTAATAAATAGACGCACGAGCTATTTAAAGTGTACTATATATAGTACAGCGGGTTAAAAAGACTAATGATGACTTCTTAGGGTAAAAATGCATGTGGGGTATCAAATGAAAGGTCTCGACGAGCACTTTACGAATATCATAATCATAGACCTTAAAAACAAATAAGGTTTCGTACCTTTTAATTTTTCTTAAACATAACTCACTTATTCATTGTCTTTATGTTAATAAAGTGCACAGAGTTGATGTAGGGCTTTGGTGTATTAAAAAACATTACAGATAATTTAATTTTGAACAAATTCCTCGAATATTTCATTCAAATCGGAGCACTCGGACCGTTTAAAAGTTATAAGAGATTTAAAAAATGAACCCGCTGTACTATATATAGTACAGCGGGTCAAAAAAACCCTTGATAACGTCATATGGCAAAAATGCATGTGGGGTATCAAATAAAAGGTCTCGACGAGCACTTCACGAATATCATAGTCATTGACCTTGGAAACCAATAGGGTTCCGTACCCTTTGCATTTAACTAAAACCAAACACTAAATTCCAAGTTTCCGCCTTGTTTTAAAATATACCAAGTTTCCGTAGGGCTATATATTATTAGACAACATTTTAGATTATTCAATTTTGCACAAATTTGCCAAATACATCATTCATATTAACCAAATATTTTAAGACTTACAAGAGATATAATAAAACAATGTTCGCCTCAACAAATACATTATCACATTATTTTCCTAGCAAGTGTTTCAACACCAAAGTAACAAAAACGTGGCAGATACGTAACTGTTAAACAATGCACTCACAGGTATTAAAGTTATGAGTAACCTGAGTGATTCCTGAACCTGATTCATTTTATTAACGACCTGGTTTGTGTGCGTCACTGGATGGAATGCAAAATTTATAAAAAAATATATACGAGATAAAATGATGCAAAATTGTAATAATATTGCTAAAGAAATTATGTAGAGTTGACAAAAAAATATTAGTTTTATTTGTTCTTAATCTCCTAATTTTTATTTAATCTTATTTTTATAAATTTTATTTATTATCGACAATATCTATGATAAATATAACATAAATAGTTTTGAAAGAAAATTGCTGCTAAATTATTTTTGAACAATTTTTTTTGTTATAATTTATTTTTGTTAATCAAGACTTTAATATTCAATATTAAATATTATTATTTTATTCTTATTTACAAAATTGATAGGTGCAACAAAAAAAAATCATACAAAAAAGTACAATAAATTGAATATAAAATGAAAAAAGTTAAAATAAAATAAAATAAAAACAGTAATACAAAAATAGTAAGATGACTTTTTTTCTAATTATTATCTTCATATGACTGTTATTGTTAAAATACTTAATAGTTTAATAAATAATAATTAGTTAACCAAAAACTTATATTTAAAAACACTTAAAAAATTGTGAAACAAAATTTTAATTTTTTTATATGACTGTTATTGTTAAAATACTTAATAATTAGTTAACCAAAAACTTATATTTTAAAAACACTTAAAAATTGTGAAACAAAATATTTCCTTCATCATAATTCCTAAAAATTTGTAAAAGAAAAAATCTTATATTGTAAAAATACTTAACAATAATAACAAAATTGATAATGATAATAATAATAATAATAATAATAATTTAAGACACTTAAATTTGTTAAAATATCATAATATAATCTAAAATTTATTAAATAATATAATTATATTGTTAAAGTATTGTAAAGCTTATTGAAATATTTATTAAATTTTTAAAAAATACTTGCAACAAACAAACTAGTTATATTTATAAATAATTAAAATTAACTAACTATAGATAAGTTTTAGTAAATAAATTAAATAATAAATAAATAAGTAATAAAATAGCTAATAATTAATTATACTATATTAAACCTATGAAATATTGACTTAAGCCTTATTATAATATTATTATACTGACGGCTTGTAAAATTAATAAATAAATAAATAAATAAATAAATAAGATAGATGAATTTTTGAATGAATGAATCAAAATAAATTACAAACAACTAATTTTCATTAAAAAAAAAACCGTTACAATTTTCTCACAACCGAATAAATTTAATTAACGAAAAAGTGACTAATCATGATTTTGTTCGGTGAACTTAATTAACAATTACTAATTAATATGATAATGAATGAATGTGAATGAGGGCGAATGAGGGCGAATGAGTCGATAGTTTTTACGGTTCCTTAAATACACATTTTTTTTTTTTGTAATTATTTTGCGCCGAAAAGATCAGAAACTTGGGTTCTGAAATTTAAAGAAAAAATCAGCTCGAGGTTTCGAAATTTATAGAATAAAACTATTTATTATTATACGTCAATTATACTTATCTTTTACATGCTCCCTAAGGATTTCCGATATAGATTTTTACTTCTGGGTGCTTTCTGATTTTTTTTAGAGCATACCGAATTGTTGTAGGGCAATATGATGTTAGACAATATTTTAGGTTATTTAATTTTGAACAAATTTGTCCAATACATCATTCATATCAATCCAACGGTTTAGAAGTCACAAGAGATATAATAAATAAATGCGCAAGCGAGTCGAGTCGATGTCGATTCGAATTGCTTCGAACTATATACAGTACAGTGGGTCAAAAAAAATTTATATGGTAAAAATGCATGTGGGATATCAAATGAAAGGTCTCAACGAGCACTTTACTAATATCATAGTTATGTGCCTTGAAAATCAGTAGGGCTCTTCAAAATACGTACATTTGAATTTTTTTCAAATCTAACTCAAATATACACTTTTATTGCGGTATTAAAGTACACCCAGTTGCTGGAGAGTGTTATAATGTTAGAAAATATTCTAGGTTATTTAATTTTAAA
>NW_020538040.1:1211702-1237307 GCF_003426905.1 Ctenocephalides felis | reverse complement strand
TTTTTTTTGAAGGATCTTAGGTGTAACATTTATACTTGGTTTTAGAAATTAGAAATAAATAATAATAATTCAATAATTGGAAGTTTGTTTTTAGTGCATTTTTTTGTGCAAAATTTTGTTCTAAAAGTTGAAAAACTGAATATGCAAGTTTTTAATAAATCTAATAAGCTTTTTAATGATATATAATAGTTTATATGTTTCTAAACTAATTATTAACAAATTAACGCTAAATATAAACAAATGCATCAGAATAATTAACTAGCAATGGTGCACAAAAAATATAAAGAGACAGTGGTGCATTTGTTGCATCCTTTGTAACTTTTAAACCATTTGATCAATATAAAAGAAGTATACAGCAAATTTGTTTAAAATTAAATAATCTACAACTTTGTCGAACAACATAATACTCTACAACAACTCGGTATACTTTAAAAGCGTTTCTAAATCAATCCAACCATAAATGTATTGATTTAAATTAAAATGAGTTATAAATACATGATTATTTTTTTGGTAATTTATTAATATTTCGTAAATTTGTTATTGACAAATTAGTTATTAATATAGATATATTGGAGTATAGTATACTGAATTTGTAGTATTCTAGTACCAAAGATGTGTCCTGAAGAGCTCTCCAAAATCACAATATTTTGAGTAAGTTAAATTCAGTAACAGATATTTTGCACATTTTTTTCAAATATCTCGGTATTCCAAAAGTTTTATACTAATTTTAGTTATATGTTACCATAGTAGACATACTAAAGTATATTTTACTCAAATTACAACAATTTTGATCAAACGGTTTGGTCTGCAGAGCTCTTCAAAAATGCAACACTTATTCGTCCCTTATATAATTGATGCAAATTTTATAGAGAAATTTGGTACATTTTTTTCAAATATTTTTAACTAATGATAATTTTTTTCAAATTTTGATATTTGTTGTTATAGTAGACATACTAAAGTATATTTTACTCAAATTACAACAATTTTGATCAAACGGTTTGGTCTGCAGAGCTCTTCAAAAATGCAACACTTTTTCGTCCCTTATATAATTGATGCAAATTTTATAGAGGAATTTGGTACATTTGTTTCAAATATTTTCAACTAATGATAATTTTATTCAAATTTTAATATTTATTGTCATAGTAGACATACTTAAGTATATTATACTAGAATTACAACAATTTTGATCAAACGGTTTGGTCTGCAGAGCTCTTCAAAAATGCAACACTTTTGCGTGCCTTGATGCAAATTTTGTAGAGGCATTTTTACAAATATTTTTAACTAATTATAAAAATTTTTATATTTTAATATTTGTTGTCATAGTAGACATACTTAAGTATATTATACTAGAATTACAACAATTTTGATCAAACGGTTTGGTCTGCAGAGCTCTTCAAAAAAGCAACACTTTTTCATCCCATATATAGTTGATGCAAATTTGTAGAGACATTTTTACAATTTTTAACTAATGATAAAAATATAAATTTTAATATTTGTTGTCATAGTAGATATACTTAAGTAATATTATACTAGAATTACAACAATTTTGATCAAACGGTTTGGTCTGCACAGAGCTCTTCAAAAATGCAACACTTTTTCGTCCCTTATATAATTGATGCAAATTTTATAGAGGAATTTGGTACATTGTTTCAAATATTTTCAATAATGATAATTTATTCAAATTTTAATATTTATTGTCATAGTAGACATACTTAAGTATATTATACTAGAATTACAACAATTTTGATCAAACGGTTTGGTCTGCAGAGCTCTTCAAAAATGCAACACTTTTGCGTGCCTTGATGCAAATTTTGTAGAGGCATTTTTACAAATATTTTTAACTAATTATAAAAATTTTTATATTTTAATATTTGTTGTCATAGTAGACATACTTAAGTATATTATACTAGAATTACAACAATTTTGATCAAACGGTTTGGTCTGCAGAGCTCTTCAAAAAAGCAACACTTTTTCATCCCATATATAGTTGATGCAAATTTTGTAGAGACATTTTTACAAATATTTTTAACTAATGATAAAAATTATAAATTTTAATATTTGTTGTCATAGTAGATATACTTAAGTATATTATACTAGAATTACAACAATTTTGATCAAATGGTTTGGTCTGCAAAGCTCTTCAAAAATGCAATACTTTTTCGTCCCTTATATAATTGATGCAAATTTTGTAGAGACATTTTTACAAATATTTTTAACTAATGATAAAAATTATAAATTTTAATATTTGTTGTCATAGTAGACATACTAAAGTATATTTCACTCAAATTACAACATTCTTGTACAAAAGGTACGTCCTGAATAGCTCATCAAAAATTACATATACTTTTTACACAAACGTATTAATTTTTTTTTTTATTTTCAATTTAACAATTTAATTTTGCAAAAAACAATTTTATTTGTTGATAATATTATTAAAATTTATTTATAAATATTTTTTGTTCTTTTGGACAAAAAAAACGGCCCTTAAATTTCGTTCTTTTGACTTTGAACCTTTCAACAAAAAAAAACTGTTTTGACAAATAGAAAAAGGTAAAAAAACGATTTGTTTAGAAAAGAATATTTTAACAGATGTTTGATAGAAAAAAAAAGTGCTAAATATATATATATATATATATATATATATATATATTTATATATATAATATTTATATAACGCGATGATTCATCTTACAAAACCACAAGATTTAGTTCTTTGACATAATTATCGTGTTTTGTGTGTAAAGCTATTTATGTGTATACCAAGTTGTTGTAGAGTATTATGATGTTACACAATATTTTAGAATATTTAATTATAAATAAATTTTTTGAATATAGTATTTATTTTGCGCAAATAGTTTAAAAGTTATGAAAAATATAATAAATCACTGACGCAGCAAAAAGCAATAAAATATTCCCGAACTGCTCTTTTTTAGTTTTGTATTAAATTTGTTTATAACTTATTCCAATACATATATATTATTATATATCATGAGAAAGCTTATTAAATTTCCAAAAAACACTTGCATTTATATTTTAAAACTTTTGGAACAAAGTTTTGTGCAAAAAATTCTTGAATATTACATTTTTAACAAAAATATTTTGTTTGTACTTCACTACAACTAATCTGGTGTATTTTTGTAGTTTTTGTACTAATTTGTTTATAACTTATTCAAAAACAAACAAATTATTATATACCAATACAAAGCTTATTAAATTTACTAAAAATCTGTATTTGTCGAATTTCAACTTTTGGAACAAAATTTTGTACAAAAATTACTTAAAATTTATAGTTTACAGAGACCGTTGCTTTTTAATTATTTTGGTGCATTTGTTTATATATAGAGCTATTTTGTTGATAATTTGTTTGAAAATATATAAACTATTAAATATCATTAAAAAGTTTATTAAATTTACTAAAATCTTGCTTAAACCGTTTTTTAACTTTTGGAACAAAATTTGGTGCAAAAAATACTTTAATTATACACAAATTGGTTCATACTTGAGCATTACTGGTGCATTTTTGTAGATTTTGTAATAACTTATTTTAACTTATTTTAATACATATGAACTATTACAAACCGTTCAAAAGCTAAATAATTAAATATAATATATATAATATAAATAAAAATATAATTTTTAAACTTTTGGTACATAATTTTAAGCAAAAACTTCTTCAAAATTTGAGTTTCAAAACACCTATTGCTTGAATTGACTTGATTATAACTGCACTTTGTTAGTTTTAGTATTAATTTGTTTATAACTTGTTCTAAAACATATTAAATATTATATATCATTAAAAAGCTCATTAAATTTCCTTAAAACTTATATATTTAATTTTATCCTTTGGAACAAAATTTTTTGCAGAAAACACTTTTAACTTGTTTCCATTCATTTATATTTCCATTCATTTATACCAGACCATTTTCACACCTGGGGTTTTTTTAGTTTGACTAGGAATTTAATCTTAACTTATTCCAGCATATATTGAGTATCATATATCATTCAAAAGTCTATTAAATTTCCTAAAAACGTGTTTATGACATTTTTTAACTTTTAGAACAAAATTTTGTATAAAACTTACTTAAAACTTGGATTTTGAAAACGCCATCTTGCTTAACCTATTTTTACACTAACCTGGTGCATTTTCTTCAGTTTAAGTATAAATTTCTTTATAATTTATTTGAACGCATATAAATTATTATATACCATTAAAAAGCTTAATAAATTTACTAAAACTTTTCATATGCCGTTTATTAATGTTTGGAAAAAACTTTAACACTAAAAATACCTTAAACTTTCATTTGCCAGAATTTTCAATTGCCAGCTTCCTTTGATTTAATTACTACTAATTTGATACATTTTTTAAAGTTTTGATATAAATTTGTTTATAACTTATTTGAATACATATAAATTATTCTGTATCATTAAAAAGCTTATTAAACATACTAACCATTTGTATATACTATTTTAAAACGTTTGGAACAAAATTTTATGCAAAAAATTCTAAAAATAGCATTTTGAAAACGCCATCTTGCCTAAACTTTAATTACAATAACCTGGTGCATTTTTTTAGTTTTTGTAATAATTTATTCATAACACATTTGAATATATATGAATTATTATATACCAATAAAAAATTCATTATATTTACTAACAGCTTGTATATACTATTTTTAAACTTTTCAAACTAATTTTTTTGTAAAAATTACAATATTAGGGTTAGTATAAATTTTATTATACTAACCTGGTGCATTTTTTTTAGTTTTTTTTAAAATTTATCTATAACATTTTCCAAAGCATCAGAATTATTATATATCATTAAAAAGCTTATTAAATTTTCTAAAACCTCGCATACTACATTTTAAATTTTTTGGAACAAAATTTCATGCAAAAAATATTTTAAATTGGTATTTTAAAAACGCCATCTTACATAAACTTTATTCATACTAACTAATATGGAGCATAATTTTAGATTTAGTAAAAATTTGTTTATAACTTATTCCAAAGCATATAAATTATTATATATCGTTAAAAAGCTTATTAAATTTACTGTAAACTTGTATATACATTTATTTCATTTTTAAAACAAAATTTTATGCAAAAAATACTTATAAATTATATTTTGAAAACGCCATCTTACATAGATTACATTACATAGACTTTATTCATATTAACTAATATGGTGCATTTTTTTAAATTTGTTTATAAATTATTCCAAAACATATAAACTATTTTATACCATTAGAAAGCTTAATAAATTTGGTAGAAACATGCATAACTAATTTTAAAATTTTCGGAAAAAAAATTATACAAAAAATACTTTTGTATTGAAAATGCCATCTTGCTTAAACTTTATTTTTAATAACCTGGTGCATTTTATAAATTTTAGTATAAATTTGTTTATAACTTATTCCAAAACATATTAATTATTATATATCTATTATAATATATATATATATTTATATATATTATATAAAAAAGCTTATTAAATTTACTAAAAGCTTGTATATACAGTTTATTAACTTTTGGAACAAAATTTAACAATAAAAATACCTTAAACTTGAAATTTTTAATTACCATCTTTCTATGATTTAATTACTACTAATACTACAATTTTTTAACTTTTTTAGATTTTGTATAAATTTGTTTATAATTTATTCCAAAACATATAAACTATTATATATCATCAAAAAGCTCAATAAATTTTCTAAAAACTTGTATATTCCATTTTTTAACTTTTGGAACAAAATTTTGTATAAATCTTACTTCAAACTTAGATTTTGAAAACGTCACAATACATCAACAAATCGAGTACTAAATAATTTAGTATATACTACAAAACCGATATTAAATTATTTTAGGGTAGAATAATCTAAATATAAATTATATATATATATATATATATATATATTCATATATATATCATATATTATATATATTCAAATAATTTTCTGTTTGATCTTTCAATCAGAAAATTATGGGAACTTGAACATCTTGTCCTCATATGAACATCAGATATATTTATATTATATTATATATATATATATATATATATATATATATATATATATATATATATAATCAGAATCACATGTTCCACCCATTCGATACAAATTACATCCATTTGAATTATTTAATACAACACGATCAAGATTTACCAAAGATTAAATCTCAATTTAATGTGACCGTCCCGTCCAAAGATTATCTGATTTTAGAGTACACCGAGTTGCTGTATGGTCATATGATATTAGACATTAATATAGATAATTTAATTTAGTATAAATTTCCTAAATACATCATTCATATTAATCGAATGGTTTGAAAGTTATGAGAGATCTAGTAAATAAATGCACAAATGTATTGTAGAAATGAGTTTTGGGTTTTTGATAGTTATTTTAAAATATACCGAGTTGTTGTAGGTCACTATAATGTTAGATAGTATTATAGATTATTTAATTTAAACAAATTTGCCGAAAATATCATTAATATTAATCGAATGGTTTAAAAGTTATAAACAATATAATGCACAAATGCAGTTTGCATATGGATTTTTATTCCTTGGTGATTTATGATTATTTTTAGAGCATAGTGAATTGATATAGGGCATTATGATATAGACAATATTTTAGAGAATTTAATTTTAAATAAATTTGCCGAATACATCATACATATTAATCCAACGGTTCAAAAGTTACAAGAGTTAAAATAAATAAATGCACCGCTACTTAACAATTTAATTACATGTTGCGATTGTGCCGTACAATATATAGTACAGCAAGAGATTTAATAAATAGACGCACAGTTGACGCTCTAAGGACAGAATAGAAAAAAAAATCATAAAAGGCATTTTGGCACTTCATGCCCCGTATCGCTAAAACGGCTGTAAGACACCCCATCAATACGAATCGAATGGTTTTTGAATCATTCAAATCGGTTGATCCGTTCTCCCACAAATTGAATTTCCGTTTTTGGTCTGTACCTCCGAGGCGGCAAGTCCTACCTTTCTCAAAAACTAAACAGCTTGAATAATAATCAGGAAGGTAATAATCGAAATTTACTTATTAAGATCAAATTTCCAAAAAATTTTAAGTTAAATTATAAGATTTTTAACTTCCCGTAGGGCAAGTTATAGTAATCGCAAAAAAATCGAAAATGAAAATTTTTATATATATTTACGTTTCAGAGGTTTCTGAACATTTTGGCATACCTTAGAAAAAATGGATGTATGTGTGTGTGTGTGTGTGTGTTAGTGTGTGTGTGTTGTGTGTGTATGTATGTATGTATGTATGTACGTGTGTGTATGTATGTGCGGATACAAATTTTCGTCGACGATTTCGGGAACACGGATCAACCGATTTGAGTAATTCAAAAAACATTCGATTCGTATTGATAAGGAGACGTGCTGATTAGTTTTTGGCGAAGGCAGGTCTAGCCGTTCCGAAGATACGGGGCAAAAAGTTCCGAAAACGGTAACTCAGTTTTTAAGAGAACGGAGCATAAAATAAAAAATGAATATAAAATTTTCATGAAGGTAGGTCTAGCGGTTTCGGAGATATGGAAGAAAAAGTAAAAAAATGAGCCATTTGGCGGTCAAAAATGATCATTGGACATATGCTCATAAAATTATCAGATATTTTATAGAGATTTTAACAATAAGTATACATATTGTTAACATTCCTATGGGTTCCGTACCAATGCTTATGCGTTAGACAGCGACGCTGTTAAAGCAGTACGATTGCTTTGAAAAAAAGTTCAGATCTTCCACAATATGTCAAAATAAAGAAAAATTTTTTTTTCAAAAAAAAAAAAAATTAAAAAAAAATTTTTTTTAAATTTTTTTTTTAAAAAAAAGTAATTTTTTGTCCAATTTATAGTTTCTCAAAAATCTTATTTTTTCAAAGTAATTTTTTTTCAAAAATGTTAATCGTTTTTAAAAAAATAATAATTTTTGGTACTTTGCCTTAAGGCACGATGCCTTAATTGCCTTACTTCCACTTACAGCTAGTTTGTGATTCATTTTGCTCGTCAGTAGAGTCTTTTCTTTAACCATTTCAGACAGTTCGACTGTTAGTAGAGTTCTTTTCCAACGCCAGTATAGTTTTTTTAAATTTTTGAAATTGGTCAAATTTTGTCACACTTAATGCCAAAAGATTCAGAATGACTTTTCCGCAAAGAAGGAAATAAATAAGAAAAGATTTCTACTGACACACAAATGGAAGTAAAAATAAACCAATAGGGTAAGATTACTGAAATTAATTACAATCTTTGTTCTTTTTTAAAAGAAAGAACTCTACTGACAGACAAAATTAATATATTCTGGCAAAAAAGGACTCTACTGAGAAACGAAACAGTTTTAAAAATAAAACAAGAGAAAGGACTCTACTGACGAGCAAAGAAGTACAATTGAAATATTTATAATAAAAAAATAACTCTACTGACAAGCAAATCTAAACTTTTCTCAAGAAAGAACTCTACTGACGAGCAAAAGTAGTTTTGAAATCAAAACTAAAAGTTGAATAAAAACAAGTCAATTAAATTAAGACTTTAATAAAAAAGAACACTACTGACGAAGTTCATTAACATACTATATTATATTTATTATTGTACGATAAAAGAACTCTACTGACAAGCAAATTAAATCTGAAGTAAAATTAAATAGGATTCTACTGTCGAGGAAAATAGTCTATTAATATATTTGTCTATAAATTAGAGCAAAAAAGGACTCTACTGGCGCACAAAAAATGTTTCTCAGATAATTGTAATGGAGAAGGACTCTACTGACGAGCACTGAAAAATGTTTTAAATTATATATTGAAAATTCGATATAAAAGATAAATATCGATTCTCACAGATTACTATTTCCTGATTAAGCTGCTTAGTTTTTGAGAAAGGTAGGTCCTATAATACTGGAGTTAAGGAGAAAATATGGAAATTCAATTTTTGAGAGAAAAGAGTGTCCGATTTGAATGATTCAAAAAACATTCGATTCCTATTGATAGACAGTCTAGTTTTGGTCAAAGACAGGTCCATTTGATTCGGAGGTACGGTTGAAAAAGAGCAAAAATGTAGAAATAAGTAGTGGTGCATGGCATCGTGTCTTAAGGCAAATTGCTGGAACTTCCCGTACCAAAAATTAATTTTTAGAGCAGATTAAATAATTTTGATTTTAAAGATTTTTGAAATTTTTGAAAAAATTGACCGGTGCGAAAAATTTGATTTTTTTAAACTTTGATATATTTAGAAAATTTTGAACTTTTTTTTAAAGCTGCTTAGAAACGAAATATTAAAGCGCCTAGGCGCCGCGTCGCTGTATAACGAATAAACATTCGTACGAAACCCATTGAAAAGTGAACAAAATGTATACTTATTATTAAAATCTCTATAAAATATCTGATAATTTGATGTGCATAATGTCTAATGATTATTTTTGATCTCAAAATGCCATTATTTTTCATTTTTTTTACTAGATCTCCGAAACCTCTAGACCTGCCTTTCTTAAAATTTGATCAATTCTTCTTCTTGTCAATACAAATAAAATATATTTTGAATCAATAAATCGGACGCTCGGTTTACTCAAAAACTGAGTTACCGTTTTCGGCACTTTTTGCCCAATATCTCCAAAACGGCTGGACCAGCCTTTGCCAAAAACTAATCAGAACGTCTCCTTATCATTTCGAATCGAATGTTTTTTTAATTATTCAAATCGGTTTATCCGTGTTCGCAGAATCGTCGACAAAAATTTATATCCGCGCCCACACAAAAACATAATTTTTTCTGAGATATGTCAAAATGTTCAGAAACCTTTAAAACGTAAAAACATAAAAAATTTCATTTTCAATTTTTTTGCGATTACTATAACTTACCCTACGGAAAGTTAATAATATAAATTGGACACTTTTTAAAAATCTAGATAATTTTTATATATGAAAATAAAACTCGGTACATTTTATTAAAAATGACTTACTGTCTAATTATTCCTTATATCCTTCATAACTTTTGAACCATTCGATTAATCTCAATCATATATTCGGCAAATTTGTTCAAAATTAAACATTCTAAAATATTGTCTAACATCGTAAGACTCTATAACAACTCGGTATACTCATAAATAGCAAAACAAACGCTTGACACAAAATTTATAATTCGTCATATAACAATATTCGGCCGATGCAGAAAGTGTTGCAACGGTCGTTAACGTAACAAAAACGTAACAGATACGTAACGGTTCAACAATGCACGCAAGTGTAAATGACTAACCTGAGTCGTGAACCTGATTCCTGAACCTGATTCATTTTATTAATGACCCTAGTCGAGTGCGTCACCTAAAAGAATGCAAATTCGTGCAAAAAAATTATACGAGAGAAAATGATAAAAAATAAGATAAAGTGATGCAAAATTATAACTAGTGGTGTATGGCATCGTGCCTTAAGGCAAATTACTGGAACTTCCCGTACCGTAAACGAAATGTTCGAGAAATTTTAAACGTTTTCAAATATATTATTGCAAATACTTTAACTATCTATCTATACTAACTATTTTTGCCATCTCGTTATATCTGAGCAAATCAAATGTCAAATCATAAATCATAAATCAATTGTAGCATGCTTTGCAGTGGGTAAACGGCAAACCATCCATATAATATGCTTCAGCTTTCAAAAAATTTGTTTTTGGCTAAACAACGTTTGCCGGGCTAGCTAGTATATATATATACAAATATATTAATTGGAATCTATACTTAGTGATATAATGTTATTGGAATGTTTGTTGGAATTCCCGGAATTCCAGAATGTTAGCCATACGGAGCCCGAAACGTTAGCTATGTACATATGTAAGGTTATTCCGGAAATTACCGGAATTACTGGCATGTATATATATATATAATATATATATATATATATATATATATAAATTAATTAGAAACAAATTCGGAAACTCTATGTAGAAATTAAAATTACTGCATTTAATATTGAACAAAGTACCCAACACTGTGAAGTTGTCCGCGAGTTGGTACTGTCAACTCTTTTTAACCGTTGACGTTTGAATTTGAATTTAGGAAACAATAAATTTATTTAAATAACTTATTTTATTTTCAAGAGAGTTTAGTTTTTATATAGTCGAAAAGATTTTCAAAATAATTATTAGTGAAATGACATATCGGAAATAGTCAACAAAGTACACAATTGAATGTTTAGTATGGTTTTTAGTGATTATTTTTTCCATGATAAGAAATTTATTTATAAGTATATTTTCTTTTTTATTACCTAGTATTAAATATAAGTTTATGTAATTATATCTTAGGATAGTTATACATGATGATATAAATTGTATAGAAATATGTATGTATAAACTAATATAAATGAAATAAAATCTTTCAAAACAAAAATTAAAAAACTGATTGTTTAGTGATCCGAAATACATTTTTTTGTAATTTAAAATTGCACGTTGTATTTGTAGATAATAAAAATTAATTTAATTTATTTTATATTAACAAAATTCTGAAGTTCAAATGTTAAAATTACTGCATTTAATATTGAACAAAGTACCCAACACTGTGAAGTTGTCCGCGAATTGGTACTGTTAACTCTTTTTAACCGTTGACATTTGAATTTGAATTTCGATAATAATAAATTTATTTGTTTATCCTTCTTATTGTTATTTTTACAAAAATTATAAATGTCCAGAAAATTGTTTATAGTTTGTTGATATTTTGTGTATTACAAATGGCAAATTTTAAGTCATTTTTAGATTCTTAATAACGTTTATAACCGAAATATTGTTGTTTTTGTAATTTCACGATAAAAAAATGAAGTAAAAATTATTTTTGAACTTCAAACTTCAAATACGTATAAATTTTTATTAATTTTAATTGGATCTAAACTTGTTCTTCTAGCTCATTATTTGTTTATAGTACATTATATCTAATTTATTTATATAAAATAAATAAATATTTTGTTTTTTATCTAAAAAATCTTTGGAATATATAAATTGTTAAAATATTCCTAAAGTAAAATGTTAAATAAAATTACTGCATTGTTAACAAAGTACCCAACACAATGAAGTTGTCCGCGAGTTGGTACTGTCAACTTTTTTTTGACAGTTGACATTTGAATTTGAATTTAAATTGAATATTACATGTATAGTTTTATAAATAGCAAATATTAAGTCATTTTTTTATTCTTAATAACATTTATAACCAAAAAACTGTTGTTTTCGTACTTTTACAAATCACTAAAATATAGTGTAACAAATATTTTGTAACTTCAAACTCTCTTTATCTAGTATATTTATTTATCTTTCTTATAAGTATACATTTTTATTAACTTTATCAGATATAAACTTGTTTTTTGAGCTCATTACGTGTTTATAGAACAGTATATATGATTCTTTGTTTAAAATAAATAAAGATTATCTATTTTATCTAATAAAATCTTAGGAATATACAAATTGTTAAAATATTCCTGAACTAAAATGTTGAAATTACTGCATTTAATATTTAACAAAGTACCCAATAGAATGAAGTTAGGCTCGAGTTGGTACTGTCAACTCTTTTTTAACCGTTAACATTTGAATTTGAATTTCGATAACAATAAATTTATTTATTGTATCTTTCTTATTGTCCAGAAAATTTTAAATAGTTTGTTGATTTTCAATTGTACATTTGAATTAAATATTACATATTTAGCATTACATATAGCAAATTAAGTCATTTTAAGATTCTGAATAACATTTATAACTAAAATAATGTTGTTTTCATAATTTCTTGAATCAATAAAATATATTTAATATTTTAACAATTATTTTTGAACTTCAAACTTTAATAAATATGTATAAAATTTTAATAATTTTAAACTTCTTATTCTATCTCAATACTTCTTTATAGTATAATTCATTTATATGAATAATTAAATATTTTATATTTTATCTAGAAAATCTTAGGAATATATAAATTATAATAATATTCCTAAACTAAAATGTTAAATAAAATTATTGCATTTAATGTTTAACAAAGTATAAATCAGGAAAAAATATGTAGAATTTTGTAACAGATATATTCAAATTTCTAACTTCCTTTAATAAATAAGTATAAAATTATATTAATTTTATCAGATCTAAATGATATTTATTCATTGCTTGTAGTATAGTTTATAATTTATTTGTTAAAAATAAATAAATATTTTTTATTTCGCCTGAGAAGGCTTTCTAATATAAACTTTTATATTAATAAAAAAAGTATTCCTTAATTAAATCTTTGAAATAAATAAATTATAAAAGCATTCCTTACTAATGTTAAAATTACTGCATTTATAATGTTTCACTTGTAGAACAGAATATATAATTTATTTGTATAAATAAATGAATATTTACTATTTTATCTAAAAAATCTTAAAAATGTATAAATTATAATAAAAATTTTAAACTAAAATGTTAACATTACTGCATTTAATATTTACCAAAGTACTCAACACTGTGATGTTAGGCGCAAGTGGTACTGTCAACTCTTTTTTAACCGTTAATATTTGAATTTGAATTTGAATTGACATTATAAATATCAAAGTTTTTGTGAATTTCATATATCTATATATATATATATATATATATATATATATATATACATTTATAAGGGTAAGGAACCGTAAAAACAACAAACTCATTCCAATTCATTCATTATCATATTAATTAGTAATTGTTAATTAAGTTCACCCAACAAAATCATGATTCGTCAATTTCTCATTAAATTAACTAATTATGTTAATTAGTTAACCGAATAAGGTTGTGAGAAAATTGTAACGGATTTTTTTCAATGAAAATTTGTTGTTTGAGTTCGAGTAAACTTCAGGATTTTTTAAAACCAAAACTCGATAAATTTTCTTCAAATAAGAAAATCTGATTTTTTTCTGAAACATTTTGATAATGTGTTGTTTTTAGTAAATATTGCAAACATTAATAAATATGTTGCATCATATCATATCAAGGCTATTTATTGTCGTTGACTGATAATGAGATATTTATAGCATTAATTCAAGTTGTACTTGAAAAATAATCACAAAGTAATTTTTTTTCCAAATACACTTCAATAAATATTTTTTCAAAATTGCTTGCAATATATTAAAAATGAATAATAAATACGCATTCAGCTTGTCGAGACCTTTTAAATGATATGTCACATGCAAAAAAGTGTTCGGAAATTGCCTAGTGGCAAGTTGCACATGTTTATACATACATGTAACTTCCTACAAGTAATTTCTTAGGTCAAGAGACGTACTCGCCGCCTTCCCTGAATAATCAGACACTTCAACATGAATAATATTTAATTTCAAATTATCTAAATATATTTTTTATCATTTTCATATATATATATATATATATATATATATATATATATATATATATTTATATATATATAGTTCTATTAACCGTAATTGCATTATGATTGCACCATTGTTCGATGCAGTCATTAAAATGCAATAAAAATCTAAATAGGGGTACAATTTACCCCGACGTTGTTTTTTGTAGATAAAATAAATTAACCGTAATGAATTTGGTATTTATTTCGTGTATTTACGGAAATTTCAGTAATTTCCTAAAATCATCAAAATCATATCAGAATAAAAAAACAGGAAAAAATGCTGTGAAGAAATAAATAGTTATAAGAGAAAATTTTCAATATCTGTGTAGTGTTTTTTTTATCTAGTTTTAGTTATCAAGATAAAAATAGCAAATCGTATTTTTTTGGCAAACACATAAACGTATTTTGTTATCAGCCAATATGCAAAAATTTAGAAGTCCTATGACCAATAGGAGGGACAAACGGACGATTTGACTGAACACAAAACACAAACAAATTTATCAAATTCAACAATATTTGTATATTTTTTAATAATATTTTCGCACAAATTAATTTCGATCTTATCTGACATCTAATTCAATTTTTTCTATCGAATTCAATTTTGTAGATAAGCAAAGTTAACCGCAGTTTGAGATTAGAGTCGACTCGACGTATCTGCGGTCGAAATGACCGCACGTGTGCACGTGCCATTGGAATAATATTTGCACGTTTTTTGTTTTTTTTTTGTTTTGACCCGATTTTGCACCTCAAATGCGCACTAGTTTTTAGACATAACGCCGAAAAAAATGATGCACTTACACACTCATATGCTCATCTACTCATACACTGACTAACTGACTACATATACTCACTTATCCATCACTAAATCTCTTATTCACTTTTTCACCTTCTTACTTGCTCACTAAAACACTTACTCATTTACTTACTTTTATACTAACTTTCCTTCTTTCTTGTTTACTTACTCGCGTACTTACTTGCTCATCATCACTCACTTACAAAATCACTTACTCACTTAATCACTCACTGACTAAATCACTAGCTCACTAAATCACTTACCAAATCATTTGTTCTCGATCTAATTATCTCACTAAATTACTTACTCACTCAATTGCCCACTCCGCTACTTTCTTACTCACTTACTCATTAATTTGCCTATTTAATCACTCACCTATTTACTTAGTCACAAAATCACTCACATACTTATACACCTTACATACATACTTGCACACTTTCTCACTTGCTCACTGAATTGCTTGCTCTCTTACTCACATACTCACCTATTTACTTGTTTTCCTTCTCACTTGCTCACAAAATCACAAAATCACTAAATCACTTACTACTAGCCTACTCTACTATTTCTCTTTTTTTCATTTACTCACTAAATCACTTACTCACATTTTTACTTACTCACTAAATCACTTGCACACTAAAACACTTACTCACAAAATCACTTGGACACTAAAATACTTACTTATTAAATCACTTGCCCACTATATCACGTTTTAACTAAATCACTTACTCACATTTTCACTTACTCACTAAATCACTTTTTAAATAAATCACATTCTTATTTACTCACTAAATCACTAGTTCACTAAATCACTCACTAAATCACTTACTCACTGAATCACTTACTCACTAAAACACTTACTCACTAAATCACTTTTTAACTAAATTACTTACAAACTAAATCACTTGCACACATTCTTATTTACTCACTGAATCACTTGCACACTAAAATACTTGCTCACTAAATCACTTACTCACTGGCTTGCTCACTTACTCACACACTCACTAATTTATTCATTCATTCATTTATTTACTTTGAGTGACAAACATGGCAAACACACTTGAAATGAGTGTATATGTGAGATATGAAGTATAACTGCAAAAACAGGGGAGTAATACGTTTCGGATCTCTATTGCAGCCGTCGTCGGAGATAAAACAACTTTTTTAATGTATACTATACTGAAAGATGTGACTATTTGAGTATAATAATGTAATATATACTTATTTATTTATTATATAGTATGTTAATAATTTTTCTGTAGGAATTTTGCGCACGTTTCGAATTCGCATTTGAGTCATCATCGTATAAAGTTTCTTCAAGAGTTTTTCAGCGATTGCTAAAATATTTAATATTGTTAATGTAATTTTTAATTGTACATAAACAAGTCTTAGGGATATAATAAAAATGATAGTTGAGTACAATATTTTTTATGTGTTTCGGATTATGATTTCAGCCATCATCAGGGATAAAAAACACTTACTCACTAAATCACTTACCCTTATTTCAGTTTGCTCGTCAGAAGAGTCCTTTTTTCTTTCGTTAACTATTTGTAGGGTAAATCATAGTAACGCCAAAAAAATCAAAAATGATTTTTTTTAAGTTTCTGAACAATTTGGAATACTTTAAACAAGGTGAAGTGTGTGTGCGTGTGTGTGTATGTAGAATGTATGTATGTACGTGCGGATACAACATTGAGTCGACGATTACAGGAGCACGGATCAACCGATTTGAATGATTCAAAAAACATTCGATCCCTATTGATAGGGAGATTTGCTGATTACTTTTTGGCAAAGGCAGATCCAGCCGTTACGGAGATACGAGGGAAAAAGTGCAGAAAATACAAATCGAGTTTTTGAGAGAACGGATCATCCGATTTGAATGATTCAAAAAACATTTTACTTGTATTGACGTGAAGAATTAATTAAACTTTTGACAGACGTTTAAAAAAATCTCCATCAAGTCACAATCGCAAACAACAAAAGTCCAAGTATAAATTTATCAGAAGTCTAGTGTTGTCCATAAAACGATAAATCACTTGTCGAAGTAATGTTTTGTTTAGAAACGAATTTCATGTACTGTCTGTATGTTTTGTTTGCAGGAATATTTTACAAGTATCATAAAACGATAAAACATTCGGTTTTATGATCAAGGATGTAGGAAATTCTCTATAGTGAATCTATCATGTGCAATTGCAGGCGAAATGCAATTTATAAAACAAATATATATATATATATATATATATATATATATATATATATATATATACATTGATAATTCTCGAAAAACTTTCTTATACCAAAATATTATACAAAATAATTAACAAAATCGTATTGTAGGTTCAAAAACCTATTAAATGATGTGTCACATGCAAAAACGTGTTCGGGAATTGCCTTGAGGCAAGTTGCACCTTCATTATAGGATGAAATATATTATAGATTAAATTTCAAAGAGTTATTTGAATTAGAAAATGTGATATCAGGCCTTAAGGCTTTAGGATTTTTGATTTTAGTATTTGTTGTCATAGTAGACATATTTAAGTATATTACGTCAAAATTGTAAGATTCTAGTGCCAATAGTGCGTCCTGAAGAGCACTTTGAAAATTAAGTATTTTTATAGCTAAGATCATTTACAGCTAAATTAATTAAATTATCAGATAGTTTGTTCGGGGACATATCGATTTTAGTATTTGTCATCATAGTAGTCATATTTAAGTATATTGTATTCAAATTGCAACATTCTAGTACCAACAGTTCATCCTGAAGAGCTCGTCAAAAATAAAGAAAAATATAGATGTCATTCAAGATAAAATAAATAATTATCCGGAAATTTTGTTCCGGCATACATCGATTTTAGTATTTACTATCAAAGTAGACAAATTAGAATATATTATAGTCAAACTTCAACATTCTACTATTTAAAGTGCGTCCTGGAGAGCTCGTTAAAAAGAAAAAACCTTCACAATGCCTTTTGAACTAAAATAATTAGTTATCTAAACATTTTATTTATTTATTTATTTATTCAGTTATTTATTTTATTCTATACTTATCGATTTTAGTATTTGTTATCAAAGTAGACATATTGAAGTACAAAATATCAAAATTAGAGCATTGTAGGACAAACAGTGCGCACTAAGGACCACTTTGAAATATACAAACGCCTAACCAAATTTCATGCAAAATATATGTCGGCGCTTTAACAAATTGTTTAATTTTCAACGAGCTTTTCAGGACGTACTTTTGAAGGTAGCATGTTGCAATTTGGATATAATATACTTCAATATATTTACTTTGATAATATATACTAAAATCTGTAAATGCAGAACAAAATATCCAGGTAATTAATTACTTTAGTTATAAAGACTTTAAAAGACACTGTTCAGTTTCAAAGAGCTCTTCAGGACGTACTGTAGCTACTACAATTGTCCAATTTGAACACATTATTTCTAAATATGTCTTCTACGATTACAAATACTAAAATCAACATGTCCCGAATAAAATAGCCGAGTAATTAATTATTTTAACTAAAAAGATACTTCAAACACACTCCATATTTAACGAGCTCTTCAGGACGTACTGTTGATACTAAAACCTTGTAATTCGAGTATGTTATACTTAAACATGTCTACTATATCGGCAAATATTAAAATCGATAACTCCACAGCCAAAAAACTTTTTTATCAAAATTTGTAGACAAATATGAATCTGTTAAGTATTGTATAAGAAGATATGGAAGTATGGACAAAGGGCAACTTGCCCCTAGGCATTTTTCTTAGGCGTTTTTGCATGTGACATATCAAAAAATAGGGTTTGGAGAGTAGATCTCAAATCCAATAATCAATTGTAGTTTTAATAGAAATTTAAAAAAAAAATGTAGAAAAATTTATTGGAACACTTTTTTGCATATGATACCTCGTTAAATGCACAGTGAAAATTTATTATATATATATATATATATATATATATATACATATATTATGTATTTTATATTTGCATAATGCATAATTTTTTAATTCCACCTCGTGTTAAATATTATCTTTTCATCAGCTAAAAATCTGATTAATGTTGATTTTATTCTAATTGGACTTTTGTTCGAAAAAAAGTGCAACGGGCGCTTTTGCAAAAATAATAAATCATTCCTGTATTATATATACATATATATATATATATATATATATATAGATAGATATATATATATATATAAATAGAAATGTATATATTCATACAGATAAATAGATAAATATATATTTTTTGCTGAAAATCGAAAGCGCTCTCCGAGTAGTTTTGTCGCAGAATATGACACAATTTTCTGCAAATTATTATTTGCAACTGTCCGATAGGTACAAACACATATATAAATCTATATATACACATTTATATATATATATATATATATATATATATATATATATTTGTATATATGGAAAGATTTATTTATGTGTTTGTTAGTTTATTCATCAAAGTACGCAAAAGGTTTTTGCTGCAAATATGGATTTATCTTACATCATAACTTTTGTATATATATATATATATATATATATATATATATATTTATATACGTATTACATTGTAAATAATTTATTTATTTATATTTCAAAATTATTTTCTAATTATTTATAATAAAATTATCTAAAAAGTCCTAATTGTGAAATGCACCTTTACATTTTCGCCCAAAATTTGTTTCTGTAATTTCATTTTTTTTGTCTATATTAATTCATTAGTATTTATTTAATGTGAATTTATTGTTTTGTGATAAAGGTTGAAGAATTGTTATTCTGTTTCATTTTTTATCATTATAAATTTTTAAAACAATATTTAAATTATTAATATTTATCAATGGGGATGAAAAGTTTAAATGAAAAATTTGACAAAATGCGAGATATATATTTATTAAAAGAATTTAGTTAATTCAAAATTGCTTTTTCATTTTGCTGGTCAGTAGAGTCCCTAATTTTTTTATTATTTGCTCGTCAGTAAAA
The DNA here is from genome assembly GCF_003426905.1 of Ctenocephalides felis. Taxonomy (NCBI): domain Eukaryota; kingdom Metazoa; phylum Arthropoda; class Insecta; order Siphonaptera; family Pulicidae; genus Ctenocephalides; species Ctenocephalides felis. The sequence goes on along the minus strand of NW_020538040.1, from coordinate 1,217,194 downwards.
TCCATTTTGTAATTTTGACAGTGAAGTCCCTCTTATAATTTTATATCTTTTGATCGTCAGTAGAATTCCATTTCCTAATTTTGTAGCTTTTGCTCGTCATTAGAGTCCTTTTTGTATTTTTGTGCTAATTGCTCGTCAGTAGAGTCCATTTCTAAATATATATTTAATCTTTGCTATAAGAGTCGCTTTTTTGAATTCTTTAGATTTTGCTCTTCAATGTAGTCTCTTTTCTAATTTTCTATCTTTGATCGTCAGTAAAAATTTTTCTATAATTTTGTAGCCTTTGCTTATCAGTAGAGTCATTTTTTGTAATTTTCTATTTTTGATCGTTAATAACGTCTCTTTCTTTATTTTCTATTTTTCTTAGTCAATTTTATGCAATTTGCTCGTCAATGGAATCCTTTTTATAATTTTGTGCTCGTTTGTAGAGTCCTTATTTATAATTTTCTAACCTTTGTTCGTCATGAGAGTCCCTGATTAATTTTCTACCTTTTGCTCGTCAGTAGAGACCTTTAAGTTTTTTTTGTCATTATGTCGTCAGTAGGGTCACTTTCTTTAATTTTACATCTTTTGTTTATCTGTAGAGTCCTTTTTGTAATTTTAGCTTTTTCTTTTTTTATCTTTTGCTCGTCAGTAGAATCCTTTTTAAAATTTTCTAGCCCTTGCTCGTCAATAAAGTCCCATTTTTAATTTTTTGTCTGTTGCTCGTCAGTAGAGTCTTTTTTTCTAATTATTAACTTCCCGTAGGGTAAGTTATAGTAATCGCAAAAAAATCGAAAATGAAAATTTTTATATATATTTACGTTTCAGAGGTTTCTGAATATTTTGGCATACCTTAGAAAAAATGGATGTATGTGTGTGTGTGTGTGTGTGTGTGTGTATGTACGTGTGTGTATGTACGTGTATGTGCGAATACAAATTTTCGTCGACGATTTCGGGAACACGGGTCAACCGATTTGAATAATTCAAAAAACATTCGATTCGTATTGATAAGGAGACGTGCTGATTAGTTTTTGGCAAAGGCAGATCTAGCCGTTCCGGAGATACGGGGCAAAAAGTGCCGAAAACGGTAGCTCAGTTTTTGAGAGAACGGAGCGTCCGATTTGAATAATTCAAAAAACATTTCACTTGTATTGACAAGATGAAGAGTTGATAAAATTTTCATGAAGGTAGGTCTAGCGGATTCGGAGATATGGAGGAAAAAGTAAAAAAATGAGCCATTTGGCGGTCAAAAATGATCATTAGACATATGCTCATAAAATTATCAGATATTTTATAGAGATTTTAACAATAAGTATACATTTTGTTAACATTCGTATGGGTTCCGTACCAATGCTTATGCTTTAGACAGCGACGCGGCGCTTACGCGCTTTATATTTTGTCCCTATGCAGTTAAAGCAGTACGATTGATTGCTTTGAAAAGAAAGTTCAGATCTTCCACAATATGACAAAATAAAAAAAAATTTTTTTTCAAAAAAAAAAAAATTAAAAAAAAAATTTTTTTTCAAAAAAAAGTAATTTTTTGTCCAATTTATAGTTTCTCAAAAATCTTATTTTTTCAAAGTAATTTTTTTTTTTCAAAAATGTTAATCGTTTTTAAAAAAATAATAATTTTTGGTACGGGAAGTTCCAGCAATTTGCCTTAAGGCACGATGCCCTAATTGCCTTACGACAGAATTCCACTTACAGCTAGTTTAGCTTCTAACCGTCAGTAGATTTCTTTTTGGCCAAACTATAATTAATGATGGAAGGAATTTTACTAAGTTATATTTTCATCAAGTCACAAAAAATGTAGAAACGACATTAAAAAATCTAAAAATTTCGAATATATTAAAAAAGAACTCTACTGACGAGAAAACTAAAAACTAGTAATATTGTGGGATTCAGAGTCAAAATTTAAAGAAAACTCTACTAACGAGTAACTAAATCCGGACACTTAATTGATGACTTAATCAATACAAAAGAGAGAAATTTAAAAATTAAATAAAAAGGGACTCTACTAATAACGGGGCACTTTAGATTTTTATTCTCTATTATATCATTCAAAGTATTACTTTAATAGCTTTCCCCAGTTACATATTTCATTATTAAAACTAATTTTGACATTTGTGCCACTTTGAGGTTAGTTTTGACAGTTGACAGTATCAAAAATTTAAATATAAACGTCACAGATATAATTTTTGGACAAATTCGTAATTATTGACAGCAAATAAATTTCATGTCTTATTTTTAAATGATGTGAAAAATAAATTAAAAATAACTTTGCATAAACTTTTTTATTTATGCACTCCATATTTGTTACATAGATTCTTTAGTGAAAATAAAATTAAGTTTTTTTATTTATCAAAATAGAGACACCGGGAATAGCAAATCTTGTATTATGTTGTATTAATTTTAAACTCAAAAAACTTATTTCACTGTAACTTGCCAATAGGTAAATAAATCTTTCGTATTTCTAGATTTGTTCAGAATGATTCTCTGAACGTGTTCAGAATATTGAAAAGGGATTTTTGAACATGTTCAGTTCTGTAGTTTCGAATAATACGGGGACATGAGTTTGAAAAGTTTACAACTTGTAGCATAAGAAATATACAAACATACATATATACATACATACATATATAAATGTATATATATATACATTTATATATTGTTATTTATACATTTGTAGTGCGTAAGTCCGGTAGCCGTGTATATGTAATAATAATTCTGTCCATATCGTCAGTATGTAACACATGTACGACGACGAACAAATCGCCGTGAAATGAATACTTAAATATTATTATTTTAGATTTCAGATTCTAGATATATATACTCTACTGACAAGCAAATAAAATCTAGATTTTCCAAAATAAAATTCACACAAAATTTTATTAAAAAGGGACTCTACTGACGAGCAAATTTAATCTAGATTCTCAAAACTAAATTGGTAAAATGCTGTATTAAAAAGAGACTCTACTGACGAGCAAACTTAATCTAGATTTTCAAATCAAAATTGGTAAAATGTTATATTAAAAAGGGACTCTACTGACGTGCAAATAAAATCTAAATTTTCAAAATAAAATTGCTAAAATGTTATATTAAAAAGGGACTCTACTGACGAGCAAATTGAAACTAAATACACTTTGTGATAAAAAAGAACTCTACTGACAAGCAAATTATGCAAAAAATGTAAAAACTCTATTAACTCTACTAACGAGATAATCAAGAATTCTACTGACAAACTCTACTGACAAACAAACTATTAAAAAATAAAATTAAATATATGATAAATAAACTTTATAATTTTTATAGTTAACTATTAATTATCAATAGAACTCGACTGGAAAAAAAGTTTAAACTAAAATCGAAATGAAAAAAAGGGACTCTACTGACAAACAAAATATTACAACAACAACATTTAATTAATTTGTTACTAAGAAAGAAACTCTACTGGCAAGCAAAGTAAACGTAGTAAAAGAGAAGAATATACTATTATTGTTATATTTAATTAAAAGTTAAAGAAAGGACTCTACTTAGAAGCAACATAAATCTCTCCATATGAAATAAATTTTTGAAAAACAGAACTTTGCTCGGTGTAAAAAAAAGGGAATCGACTGGCAAGCAAGTTAAATATAGGTGGAATTTGAAATAAAAATGGGCTCTACTAACAAGCAAATTAAATAAAGATAGAATTTTAAATACAAAAATAGGACTCTACTGATAAGCAAATTTACTGAACACATTATGGATTTTTTTAACCCGATTATTTTTAATTTTGAAAAAAAATTATACAAAAGACAATTTGCTGAATCTTGTTTCATTAAACTGCATAACAAAGAAGCAATAAACGCAATTACATTCCTATTTATTTAAACAAATTATTCACAAAAATATCAATTTTAGTATTTGTTGTCATAGTAGACATATAAGGTATTAATGCACTTGATTTACAACATTGTAGGACAAACTTTGTGCACTGAGGACTTCGTGAAAGTAAAAAAATACTTCGAGGTAAATAATGGTTTTTCTTAGTACTGTCTTCAGAAAAATATTAATATAAAATTCAATATGTAAAAAATCATTAGTTTTAGTGTTTGTTATGAAAATATATATAGCAAAGATTGATTTGTTATAGTTATAGCAGTGCAGAACAAATTGTGTGCACTGAGGGCCAAATTGAAAATTGAAATTGTTTTTTTTACTCCAAAAATATCCATCTGTTCAAATGGAAAGAATTTTATTTGTTATTTGTTTAATATAAAATTTAATATAAATTTTGTATATTACTGATAATATAAAACTAGGAAATATATATATATATATATATATATATATATATATATGTCTTATGTCGTAACTTATGTTGAAATAATTTTCATTTTGCAATTTTCACAAAAAGTTTACAAGAAAAACTAAAGTAATCTCAGAATTGTCTTGTGAGCAAATCTTAGGAAATATATAAATATATATATATATATATATATATATATATATATTATATATATATACGTATAGATTTATAAATGTTATTATTTCCAATGACTTTTAGCAAATACATCTATTACAAAGTATTAAAATAATATTTCCTGTACTAAAAACAAAAATGAATTTATTCTATTGAGAAATATGGATAAAGTGAAAGAAAGTGTCTATTGGCAAGTTGCTTATTTGTATATATATATATATATATATATATATATATATATATTGAAAAATGATGAGAACTTCAGTCTTTCATTAAAAATTTTAAACAAAAAATAACATGATGACTTGTTTAAGTTTCAAGTAAATTGTGTCGTTTTTAATATTTTTTTGTGGTCGCACCGTTTGTACTACAATACTGAAATTTTAGTATGTCATACCTGAATATGTCTACTATGACAACAAATACTAAAATTTGGAATTTTAACAATTATTGAAGATATATATTTAGTATAAGTACCAAAGACTCCTTTGAATTTTTGTTGCAACTTTAGCATTTACTAAATTATTTTTTATAATTAAACTATTAGCTCTAGAATGTTATAATTTGAGTATGTCATACCTAAATATATATATTATGACAACAAATACTGAAATTATTAAAAATTTGTGCAAATTTCGGAATTTTAAAAACTTTCTGAAAAAAGTACATGAAACAGAGTACAAATAATTTTGTAAAATGCCATACTTCAAACAAAATTTAATAATTTGAAAAAATTATCAGAACTAAACTATGAGTACTAGATTAGTATAATTTAGGTAATTTATACTTAAATATATTTACTATGATAATAAATATTATCATGTTTCAAATATGTTTGAAACAAGTACACCAATTGTTAGTAATGAGTAAACATTTTTGTAATTAATCATAAAATTGTTACATTATTAATTCGTAAATATTTTTTTTATAATTAAACTAATAGTACTAGAATTTTGTAATTTTAGTATTTTATACTAGACTATGTATACTGTGATAAAAAATACTAAAATTGATGACTTTCGTGAAATTCATGAAACTTTACCAA
>NW_020538040.1:1177158-1211602 GCF_003426905.1 Ctenocephalides felis | reverse complement strand
AAATTTTGACAGCATAATTTGTAGCCCATAAAATTCTAGACAATTTTGTCTAAATACACATTTTTGCCAGAATTTGTTTTACCCGAGCTATTTAGACTAGTAACATTTACTAATGTTAATATCACTAGTAATGTCACAGGAGAAATTAGTAGATTTTTGGAAAAATCTAGACAACAATTGAAGTTAGGACAAAATTTCAAAAGAAGAATTTAGAGACAATAAAATTTTGGATAATTTTGTTTTCATATATACATTTTGCCAAATGTAGTTTTAACGAGCTACTCAGATTAGCAACAAGTACTAAAACTTAGTATCTAGTGTCACAGGACAATTTTAGATTTTTGGAAAAATCTGGACAACGATTGAAAATGGCACAAAATTTTGAAAGCACAAGGGTATATACCTTATAAAATTTTGAACAATTTGTCTAAATACACATTTTTGCCATATGTATTTTTAACAAACTAGTCACACTAAAAGCAAGTAACTTCTAACTAGAACTTGGTATTGGACGAAATAGGATTAAATATGTTGTAACTTTTAAATTATTCTTGTAAATTCTTGTAAATTTAATTAGAATATTTTGCAAATTTGTTCGAAATTATGTATAGTACCGTCTAACATTATAAATCCATACAGCAACACGGTATACTTTAAAAAAAATCACTTAGTGATATTAATTTCTTATTTTGTTCATAACTCCTAAACCATTTGATTAATACAGATGGTATATACAACAATTTGTTCAAAATTCAATAATCTACAACTTTGTCTAAGAACAAAAGATTCTACAGCAACTCTGTATACTCTAAAAATGCTTTTGAAATCATAAGTATAATAAACGCTGCAATTACATATTGATTTATCAGCTTGAGCGACGATTTATTTACTAAATCGTTTATAACTTTTAAACCATGCGATTAATATCAATAATGTCTTTGGCAAATATATAAACAATTGTATTGTACATAATCTTGCCTAATATCATTACACCATACAGCAACTCTGTATACTCAAAAATCACCATAGAAAATCACGCAAAGAATTAAAATCTTAACTAATTTGATACAAAAAGGATCTATGACAAGTACATTTTATTACTATTTTGTTCGTAACTTTCAAACAATTCGTTTAATTTAAATAATATATTCGGCAAATTTATGCAAAATTAAACAATATAAAATATTGTCTAACATTATAAAACCCTACGTCATTTCGATATACTCAAAAACTTCCAAAAAACCCCAAAATATTTTCAAACACTATTTCATACTTTGATCCCAATTTTACAACAAAGTTCTCCCCAAATTTATTTATTTTAGAGTATCATATGTTGCATTAGGGTCTCCTAAATGTTTTTAGGTCAAGTAAACATCGAAATTAAAATAATAAACTCGACTTCTTCCTATACAAATAAAAAAAAACGTGCTCCATGTTGCACCTGAGTCATTTCTCTATGTGTAATACACATACAACAAGAGGTGACTCATATAGAAGTTTAAAATCACTTCATAGTGTGAGAGCTGGTGGAAAAAAATAGAATACAAATTTAAGACGAGTTACATGAACTGCTCGGCAATACTAAATAATTGAATTAATTAATAAGATATCACAAATTGGTAGATTCGCTGAAGAGCGCATTTCAGTCAAATATTCAATCATAATGCAAAACTTCTAGTCATTCTCTAGATTTTTAAGTGAATCTTTTAATTCTTAATTCAATCGTCCATGATCTCGAAATCTTTAGTGCAAATTCTAAATTTTTAAGTCAATCTCTAAATTTTAAAATTAATCATAAAAGTTCTAGATCAATATCTAAAATTACAGATCAATTTCCAAACTTGCCAGCTATATTTATAATTACAGGTTAATATCAAAACCTGCACATTAATCTCTAAAATTGAAGAAAAATGTTTAGAATTGCAAATTTGCAAAATTACAAGTAGATTTTTAAAATTGCAAATCAATCTCCAAATTAATATCAAAACCTGCAAACTAATCTCTGAAATTGAAGAAAAATGTTTAGAATTGCAAATTAGCAAAATTACAAGCAGATTTTTAAAATTGCCAATCAATCTCCAAATTTCAAATCAATGTCTAGAATTGCAGATCAATATTCCAAATTTATAAATGGATTTTCACAATTACAAGCCGAATTATAAATTGCAAATCGATCTCCAAAATTTTAAAATCAATATCTAAAATATGTCAATATTGTTTTATATTTTAAATCAATTTCCAAAAGATGGATCTTTTACAAATATCTCCATTTTTACAGATACATCTAAAAATTTTTAAACTTGTCAAATAGTGATTCTATTCTTTCAAATCAATCTCTAGAATTTTACATACACTTTTTTAAAATCATCTCTAATATCGCAAATCAATTTCCAAAAATTCCAGATGGAAATACTCAAGAATTTTGAATTAATTAATTAAAAAGAATTTTGAATTAATTTTTAAAAATTTTGAAAATAAATTTCATTTTGCAAGATTTTTAATTATCTCCATAATTACTATTTATTTCAAATCTCAAAAATCTATTTGGAACTTCAAATCAATTTCAAACTTTTTAAACCAATCTTAAAATTTTTTAGATAGATTCTAAAAAAAATTTAAATCAATTCCCAAAATTTTAAATCAATCTCAAAAATGTTAATTGTATCTTTAGAATTTCTGAAATATTTCTGTTATTACAGATCCATTCCAAATTTTAAATCAAAATTTTGTCAGATTTCAAATCAATCCCAAAAATTTTATATTTAAATTCTCCAAGATTTTAAATTGCAAATCAATCTCCAAAATTGCAAATTATTAATCTGAAAAATGTCAAATCAATCTCAAAATTTTCACATAGAGATATTTGTGGATTTCACTTCAATTCCAAAAATTATAGATATAAAATCTACAAAATTTTTAATTAATTTTAAAAATTCCATTTCAATTTCAAAAATCTCAGATATTTGAACCTATCTGAAATATATCAAATCAAAATTTTCTTAAATTTCAAATCATTGTTCAAGCTTTAAATCAATCCCAAAAAAATCAGATAGAGGTTTTCTAAGAGTTTAAACCCATCTTTATGAATAATTTGAAATCCATTTTTAAAATTGCAGACGTATCTCCAAAAATAAATAAATTTATATAAAAAATTGCAAATCAAAAATCAAAAAGTTAAATCCTCAAAATTATACAGGTCAATTGTCAAATTTCTTGTAAATCTTAAAATTTTTTGGTCAAACTTCGAATTGTCTGGCCAATCCTTAAAATTGTTACTAAATCTTTATTTTTTTTATAATCAATTTCCATAATTTTAGTATTAAGTCGTTCTTAAAAGTTTCTAATAATCTTAAAAATCATAAATTTGTATTAACAATTTTACACCAATCTTAAAAATTTCAAAATATTGTGAAATCTCCATATTTTTTAAATATTCAAAATTAATAAATTTAAATTAATAAGATGGTGATTTATACTATTTTGAATAACTTTAATTATAAAACACACGTTACAAAAAATTAATTATATAATCGTTATAACAACAGCTTGTATTACATATGCATGTATTCAATAATAATAATAATAATAATAATAATACTAATAATAATAATAATACTAATAATAATAATAATAATAATAATACAAATAATAATAATAATAATAACAATAATAATAACAATAATAAGAATAAGAATAATAATAATAATAATGAGAATAATACTGGCGATAATGATAATAATTATTATTATATAGCAAATTTTCCACCAATGACCCGTCTATAACTAGTAGAGTAAATTTCAGAAGATGATTCATTTTTGTTCGATTTGATTCGCAATAAAAAAGGATTAATTGCGACTCGGAAAAAAATCAAAACGTCCAAAGGTTCTTTTAACATGATTATTCGGTTATAAACAAATGCATTTGTTTATAAACAAATTATTATTAATCATTTTAATAACAGAGATAAGGAAACAAAAAATAAATAGTGCGCAAATGTAAAGCACTGATAAATTTGGTATTATTTATTAAACCTGTGTGCTATATACAGATGTAAATTTGTTATAGAATAAGCTATTTTTTTATTTAGTTCTATTTAGCTAGTAATTTGTAAAAAAAACTAAAAATTTAGCCACAACAAAACTAATCGATTTATTATTTCCGCTTGAGTAAACAAAAAGCTTTTTCCACTCCAGACAATTTCGTATGAATTTTTGATAATTTTATTTACCAAGTCTGAAAGCTTTGATAGATAAATTATAAATGCGTTTTTATTGTTTCTTAATTTATTTCACTAATTAATTGATAATTATAATAAAACTACGTGTCTGTCTCCTTTGCATCAGTAAATAAATAAATAAATAAATAGTATAAAGTGTTTTTGATTTTGTAAAACTAATATTGGCAACTTTAGTAAAAATAAATTTAAATAAAAAGTAAGTTTTTATAAACCTCAGTTTAAAATATATATCTGCATTCTTACTCTTTGTATTTTATCATAGCAATTTTTTTTTAAATTAGTAATTCGTTCAAACAAAGTATGCAAAGTTAATCGTACAATTTTATGATGAGTGCTTAAAAACTTGCAAAGTTTTTAATTAAGTGATGAAAATCGAGATGAATTTTAGCGAAAAACTTTGGTAATTTACAAAAATCAGTATATACAACACTGTACTAAATTATTTACACGTACTATATATAGTACAGCGACTTGCAAAATCTTGTATTTATTTATTAGCTATTAATAAAGTAATTTTTCAACCATTCGATTAATATGAATGGTGTGTTTGGCAAATTTATACTAAATTTAATTATCTTTAATATGGTCTTGCATTAAAGCACTCTAGAAATACGTATACTTTAAAATTTCAATAAAAAATTAGAAATTAACTGTGAGATTTTTGTTAAATGTATACTGCACGGAACCCTGATGGTTTCTGAGGTCTATAAGTATGATATTTGTAAAGTGCTCATCGAGACCTTTCATTTGATACCCAACATGAATTTTTACTTTTTGGAACATTCTGACCCACTGTACTGCATATAGTACGAATCGACTTCGATTGGACATCGACTCGACTCGCTTATGCATTTGTTTAATAAACCCCGTGTAACTTTTAAAACATTTGATTAATCTAAATGATGTATTTGCCGAATTTGTTCTTAACTTAATCATTTATAATATTGTGTTGCACTAAAGTGCTCTAGAAATACACATGCTTTAAAATTGCAATGAAAACAGGTAAAATTTAGATTAGATTTTACTTAAATATGAAGGTTTTAGAATCATTTTGTTTTCTAAGGTCTATGTGTATGATATTTATAAAGTGCTCGTCGAGACCTTTTATTTGATACCCCACATGCATTTTTACCATATAGAAATTATTTTGACCCACTGTACTGTATATAGTACGAATTGACTTTGAATCGACATCGACTCGACTCGCTTGTGCACTTATTTAATAAACCTCGTGTCACTTTTAAACCATTAGATTAATCTAAATGATGTATTTAGCAAATTTGTGCTAAATTTAATATTCTGTAATATTGTTTTGTACTTTAAAAAAGGGTACGCTTTGAAATTGCAATGGAAACCGTAAAATTTACCTTAAATTTTAATCAAATATAAAGATTACGGAACCCTTCCTGTTTTTAAGGTCTATAAGTATGATATTCGTAAAGTACTCATTGAAACCTTTCATTCGATACCCCACATGCATTTTTACTTTTTGGAACATTTTGACCCACTGTACTGTATATAGTACGAACCGACTTCGAATCGACATCGACTCGACTCGTTTGTGCATTTATTTAGCAAATCTCGTATAACTTTTGAACTACACGTACAATTTTGATGATGTATTCGGTGGATTTATTCAAAATTAAATTATCTAAATTATTGTATTATATTATAAAACCCTACAGCAACTCAGTATGCTCTAAATGGCGTTTGAAACAGAAACATGAACTATAGTTTGACCCGCTTGTATATTCATTTATTAAATCTCTTGTAACTGTTAAACCCATCGTTTAATATGAATGATGTATTTCGGAAATTTGTTGAAAATTTTACAATTAACAGTATTGTCTAATATATCAAGGCTCTAATATATCTAGGTAAACTTTAAATTATATTTGAAACAAAACAAATGTTATATTTAACATTGATTATCTCTTAAATTATTTTAGCAAAAATTTGCAATATACAAAAAATGTACAAAATTTAATTGCTTATAACATCTCGTTATAAATTTATACTTTATAAATAACAGAAATCAAAATATACACATCTATATTGAATTTTGTATCAGCTACATTTTTAACTTTCCGAAGGAGAAGTTTATGTTTTCATAAAAAAATCCGATTCGCTAATTTTATGTTTTCTCAACGTTTCAAGCCATTTTGAATCGAATGAGACCAAATTTAAGGGAAAAGTATGTGTGTGTGTGTGTGTATGTGAACAGATTTTTTGCCGTAAATCGACGTTTTCTCGAAAATGACTGGACCGATTTCAAAAATTTAAAAGCCATTCGATGTATCTCGATGAGGACTATCGTCTCTGAGTTTTGTGCGGCGATCGGCCGGGCCGTTTCGTTGTAAATTGCAGAAAAGTGAAAAATTTTTCGCCCACGTTTTAGCCCGCAATTCTAAATCGATTCTGAAAATTCAAAAACCATTCGATAGATATTGGTTGGGAATCGTGCTGATTAGTTTTTGGTAAAGATCGGCCGAGCCGTTTTCTTGTAATAACGTTTTTAAAAAAAAAAATCGACTATTTTTATGATTTTTTTTTTTGACGGTAGATACCATAGTCTTCTAGATCATACTAAAATATTACGGCCCTACGACTACTCGTTTAGCTTTGAAAATTCGTCAAAGTTTGCAAAAATTGGTATAGTTTTTTTGAAATTTGTCAAAATTAGACTTTTGATCGACGTTTTCTCAAAAACGCCTGAACCGATTTCAGAAATTTAAAAGCCATTTGATGTATTTCGGTGAGGACTATCGTTTGTCAGTTTTGTGCGACGATCTGCCAAGCCGTTTCTTTGCAATTTAAAAAAAAGTGTTAAACTTTTCGTCCATATTTAAGCTCATCCTACCGAACCGATTTTAAAAAATCAAAAAATGTTCGAAAGATATTAGTTGGGAATGATGCTGATTAATTTTAGGTGAAAATCTACCGAGCCGTTTTCTTGTAATGAACTGTTGAAAAAAAATTTAAGTCGATTTTCATGGAACTTTTTTTGGCGATATACATCATGGTCTTATAGAACTTACTGTAATATTGCGGCCTTACGACAAGTAGTTTAATTTTAAAAATTCGTCAAACTTTGCTAAACTTATTATCGTTTTTTTAAAGTAGGATTGATTGATTGAAGTATATTATTTACACATTTTTTTTTTGATTAAGTCGATTATTTACACATATCGGGAAGTTCATGTAACTTGCCTCAAGACTAAATACCAAACCAACTAGTTATATGTACTTTTGATATCAAATATTATGTTTGACATCGAATATCTTAAAAACTAATTACTTTAGTAAAAATTTGCAAAATACAAAAAAACGTTCAAAATTTAATTGTATACAACATCTCTTTACACATTTACACAATATAGTATACACAAAACAAAATATGTAAACTTAAATAAAATTTCGACATAAAATTTTGCACCGGCTAAATTTTTATATGTACTTCTGATACCAAATCAACATTGAATATCTTGAAAACTAATTACTTTAGCAAAAATTTGCAATATACAAAAAATATGCAAAATTTATTTGCCTACAACATTCCTCATACACTAATTCAATATAATAAACCCCAAACGAAATATTAAGTCTAATATAAAAGTTTGTCCAATAAATCGTTTTTTAATCATTTCTACTTATTTTATTTACGTTTCGGGCATATAGTATGTGTCATCCTTTAGAAACTCTTAAAAACCCTTAAATAATAAATTATTATTTATTATGCTGTAATTTATTTTTTTTATTAATCAATGATTTTACGAGTGTCCCACTTACAACCGGTACGCTATTTTGCACTTTAACCTGAATCTATGCTTCGTTTTAGGTTAAATGCAAATTCGGCGTACCGGTTTTAAATGGGACACCTAAAAATAGTTAAATTAATAATTTTTAAAATATATTTTTTTAAATTATGTATATATTAATGTGTAATAAATAAAACTACATAAATATTTATATGAATATATGACTTATTATGACAAAAACAATTTTTTTTATATAATAATTGTATGCCCTTAAATTTATACGGTGTATAAATATTGTTTGACTGTACTTTCTTAAAATAATAGCGTTAATTTTTTTTGAATCATCAAATTTTTTATTTACATCTATTCTACTACGTTTCAGTAGTAGTATTCAACTATTATACAAATTATGTATCTATATAGGAATAATGTTTGGGGCAAAATGCACTTTCCTTGTTTGCCCCAAACTTAATATCCACTAATTAACGTTTTAGTACTTCCCTAAAATTCAGAGTTTAGTCAGGAGATGACCATGTGCATTTGCCAAACTATACAAACTTACAAATTGCAACAGTTAAATGTTGCACTGTTGCATTTACAAACTAACAATAAGTACATATTGTTAGAACAACATTAGACGATGATGGTAATAGGAAGTTATATTAAAATATATACGTTTTTATTTTTGTGTAATTTATGTCATTAATAAAATCCCTAATAATTGTAAAAAATGTAATTTAAGTACAGGAAACTAAAAATTGCAAAATGTGCACTGTTTTGTAAAATGATAAGAATTTTATATAAACTAGTATATGTTGCTGTATATCGTTAGAAAGCTAATAAAATTCCTAATTATTGTGTTTTTTCAATTTTTTTATTTTGGAACAGAATTTGTTGCAAAATTGTTTTGAAAGTTGAAATTGTTAAACGCCATATTGGTTGAGACATGCAAGATGATGGTAATATGCTGTAATTGTTTATATTTAGCGTTATTTTGTTAAAAGTTTGTTAGAATGTGTATTAACAATTTTGTATCATTAAGAACATTATTGAATTTCTTAAAAACGTGCATACTCATTTTCTTGACTTTTGGAACAAAATTTTATCAAAAAATACTTTAAACTTGTTTTTTTTTATAACGTCATATGAACAGTTAGACTTTCAAGCATCATTTGGCATTTTTTGAAGTTTTTCTATTAATTGTTTAAAATTTATTTGAAAACATATGAACTGATATATATATATATTTGAAAAGCTTATCAAATTTACTCAAAATCTGTTTATATCGTTTTCTAAGTTCCAAAACAATATTTTATGCAAAATACACTAAATTTTTAAGATGCCATCTTGCTTATTGTACTTGTCTATTCCTAACACGTGCATTTTATTAGTTTTAGTATTAATTACTCTATAACTTATTCTAACACATACATATTATTATATAACATAAGAAATCTCATTAAATTTCCTTAAAATGTATATATTCTGTTTTTTAAATCTTGAAACAAAATTTTCTACAAAACATACTTTAAACTCAGAGTAATGGATCGTCAACTTACTTAGAGCTAATAATTGTTAATCTGATAAATTTTTTTAAGCTTAGGGTTGTTTTACTCATAATTTGCTTAAAACTATATGAATTATTACGCATCATTAAAAAGCTTGTTATTGGTGAAATCATGTATATAACATTTTTCAACTTATGGAACAAAATTTTATAGAAAATTTACTTTAATCTTGAACTTCTAAATCACCTTTATTAAAAGACTTCTCTGATCCTAAACTAGTGCATTTCTTCAGTTATAGTATTAATTTGTTTATAACTTATTCTAATACATATAAACTATTGTATATCATTAAAAAGACTATTGAATTTTCTAAAAACCTGCTTTTACGCTTTTGCAACTTTTGGAACAAAATTTTATGTAAAACATACTATGAACTCGCATGTTTAAAACACCATCTTGTTTATTAGACTTGACTATACTTGAATTTGTGCATTTTTTTAGTTTTAGTATGAAATTACTTATAACTTATTCAAATACATGTAATATATTAATTATAGTTAGAAAGCTTAATAAATTGACTAAAAACCTGTTTACTCAAATTTGTAACTTTTAGAACAAAGTTTTATGCAAAATGCACTTTAAACTAGGACTTTTTTAACTGTCATTTTGTCTTTCGTAAACTGGTGCATTTTTGTAGTTTTAGTATAAATTCGCTTATAACTTATTCTAATACATATACTATTATATATCATTAAAAAGATTATTAAATTTTCTAAAAGCCTGCTTTTACCGTTTTGTAATTTTTGGAACAAAATTTTAAGGAAAATATACTTTTAACTTGGGTTTCTGGAACATCATCTTATTCACTGCCATTTGCTAAACTTATACATTTTTTAATATTTAGTGTTATTTTTCTTACATATTCTTCAGAAAGATATAAACTATTATGCATCATAATAAAGCTTAGTGAATTTCTTAAAATTATGTATACTTCATTTTCAACTTTTGGAACAAAATTTTGTACAAAATACAGCTTAAAGCCTGAACTTGTGAATCACCATCTCTTCTATTCGGTTCGTTTAATCTTAAACTGGTACATGTTTTTAGTTTTAGTATTAATTTGTTTTTAAATTATTCTAACACATATAAATTATTATATATCATTAAAACCCTTATTAAATTTACTAAAAACGTGCATATTTTGTTTTTTAAACTTTGGAACTAAATTTTCTGCAAAAAATTCTTTAAACTTGGTTAATCCTATCACTTTTTTAAGCTTTTTTTTATAGGGTTGTTTTACCTATAATTTGTTCAAAACTATATTACTAATTATGCATTATTAGAAAGCTTGTTAAATTCGGTAAAATCCTATATATAACATTTTTCAACTTTTGGAACAAAATTTTATAGAAAATATACTTTAATCTTGAACTTCTGAATCACCATCTTGCCTAAAAGACTTGTCTAATCTTAAACTGGTTCATTTTTTTCGTTTTAGTAATAATTTGTTTATTACTTATTTTAATACTGTTATATGTCGTTAAAAAGCTTATTAAATTTGCTAAAAATCTGTATATGTTGTTCTTTAACTTAAAAAAAAAATTATGCAAAATACATTTGCCTAAAAGATTTATCTAATTTTAAACCGGTGCATTTTTTCAGTTTGGGTATTTATTTATTTATAACTTATTTTTACACATATAAACTGTTACATATTATTAAAAAGCTTATTAAATTTGCTAGGAATCTGTATATTTCGTTCTTTAAGTTTCAGAACAAAATTTTATAGAAAATAAATTTTAAACTTTGATTTTTAAGATGCCATCTTGTTTATTGCACTTGTCCATTCCTGAATACCTACATTTTTTTAGTTTTTGTAATAATTTGTTTATAACTGATTCTAATATGTATAAACTGTTATATATAGTTTAAAAGCTTAATAAAATTGCTATCGATCTCTATATTTGGTTCGTTAAATTTCAGAACAAAATTTTATGCAAAATATACTTTAATCTTAAACTTCTAAATCACTATCTTACCTAAAGGATTTGTATAATCTTAAACTGGTGCATTTTTTTAGTTTTAGTATTAATTTGTATATAACTTATTCTAACACATATAAACTGTTCTATATCGTCAAAAAGCTTATTAGTTTAGCTAAAAATCTATGTAGTTTGATTATTAAGTTCCAAAACAAAATTTTATGCAAAATACATGTCCTAAAAACCATCATGTCTATTAATCTCGTCTATTTTTAATCTGGTGCATTTTTTTAGTTTTAGTATTTATATGTTTATAACTTATTCGAACACACATGAAATATTATATATAGTTAAAATGTTTATTTAATTTGCTAAAATCCTGCTTCAACTATTTTTCAGCTTTTGGAACAAAATTTTATACAAAATATACTTAAAACTAAATATACTTAAAACCTACATGTCTAAAAAAACCTATCTTGACCATTAGTCTTGACTATATTTGAACTCGTGCATTTTTTTCAGATTTGTCATTTATTTGTTCATAACTTCTTGGAAAACATATGAATTATTATTAATAGTTAGAAAGCTTAATAAATTTACTAAAAACCTGCGTACTCCGATTTGTAACTTTCGGAACAAAATTTTATGCAAAATACACTTTAAACTCGCATTTTCAAAACACTTTATTTTGCTTTATTACCCATTTTGCTTTATTACCCATTTTGCTCTATTCCTAAACTCGTGCATTTTTTTAGTTTTTGTATTTATTTGTTTATAACTTATTCGAAAACTGAATTACTATATATAGTTAAAATGTATAATAAATTTTCTAAACTCCTACTTAAACTATTTTATAACTTTTGGAACAAAATTTTATACAAAATGTACTTAAAACTTACATGCCTAAAAAACCATCTTGCCTATTAGTCTTGTATCTTCTTAATCTGGTACATTTTTTTAGTTTTAGTATAAATTCATTTATAACTTCTTCCAACACATATGAATTATTATATATCAGTGAAGAGTTTATTTAATTTCCTAAAAATCTGCTTTCGCCGTTTTAAAACTTTTGGAACAAACTTTTATGCTAAATGCACCCCAATCTTACCATATCCAGTATTACTCCTTGATTTGATTTAATTCCCTAACTATTGTTTTGACTCTGTGTAGATCAGAGACATGGACTCTAAAACAAACACTACAAACGAGGATCCTGAAATTCGAATTAAAATAATGAAGAGGACTTGTCCTTTATACCAAACAAATTTCTTTCCCTAAAACTTTTCCTAAAAGTTTTGCTTTATAATTATCGCGAAAGGGTTAGCGCGATGTTTTTTGCGCTAATTACTCTCGATTCTTTCCGATTTTTTTTGTAGGTTTTTTTATTATAAAGTAGAGGAAGTGGATCAAAGGATAGATGGTATTTATTGTCGATTCGAAACGTATATATTAATTAGAGGCCGCGAAAAAGCTTATTATTATGCAATCGAGGACGTAATTAAAGGTTTTTCAGAGGTCTGTAATTAAAAATCGGGAACTGATTGCGGCGGGAATAATAGACATATAATATATATATATATATATATATATATATATATATATAATACATAATTTGGAACAACTTTGTCTCATACCACAAATACACTAGTCAAATAGTTCAAGTTCTACAAAAGATACAAAAAATAAATGAACTCGTATCAAATGTCTGTGTTTGTAAACGATTTTAAAGTATACCGAGTTGCTGTAGGGCTTTGGTGTATTTGAAAGTATTATAAACAATTTAATTTTGAATAAATTCTTCGAATATTTTATTCATTTCGGACAAACGGTTCAAAAGTTACAAGAGTTATAATAAATAAATGCACCACTACTTAGCGAGTTAATTACTTGTTGTGATTGTAACATACTATATATAGGACAGCGGGTCAAAAGGACCCTTGGCGACGTCATATGGTAAAAATGCATGTGGGGTATCAAATGAAAGGTCTCGACGAGCACTTTACGTATATCATACTTCAAAGCTTTAAAAAGTACAAGTATTTCGTACCCTTTATTTTTAAAGTTATTCTGATGCTAATTTATTTAAAATCTAATTATTAAAGTAGGTTAAACTGTCGTAACAATGTAATACAATTAATTGAATTTCAATCTTTTTCCTGGAGGTTTTCTGAAAATAGTTTTTGAATGTTCTTATTATATTTAAAATGTACTTACACAATTCAATTGTTTTGTTTCAATTTTAGATTTGTCAGTTTCTTCCAGACCTCTATTTAACATACTAGTACAATGTAAAATTATTTTCTGTGTTTTTATTTCTGGTAATTGATTTGTTTGTCAGTACTATACCATTAGACTTTGCACGTCAATAGAGTCCTTTTTTTACATTGATAATAGAGTCATATTTCGGTTTTTCTAAAATGTTAAATAATTTGCTCGTCAGTAGAGTCTTACTTTGTTTTCCGAAATTGTTAATTAATTTGCTCGTCAGTAAAGTCCTTTTGCAATGTTCTAAATTTTTTATCGAATTGCTCGTTAGTAGAGTCCTATTTTGTGGTTTTTAAGTTGTTAATTAATTTGCTCGTCAGTAGAGTCCTTTTTTGTTTTTCGAAATTGTTAATTAATTTGCTCGTCAGTAGAGTCCTTTTTTGTTTTTCGAAATTGTTAATTAATTTGCTTGTCAGTAGAGTCCTTTTTTGTTTTTCTAAATTGTTAATTAATTTGCTCGTCAGTAGAGTCCTTTTTTGGGTTTTTCTAATTGTCAATTAATTTGCTCGTCAGTAGAGTTCTATTTTGGTTTTTCGAAATGGCTAATTAATTTGCTCGTCAGTAGTGTCCTATTTTGGTTTTCAAAATGGCTAATTAATTTGCTCGTCAGTAAAGTCCTTTTTGATATTTCTAAATTGTTGATTAATTTGCTCGTCAGTAGCGTCCTTTTTTGTTTTTCGAAATTGTTAATTAATTTACTCGTCAGTGGAGTCCCTCTTTTATAATATTTTAATAACAATAATAATAATGTTATAAATTATATATTAATGATAGAAAAGAACTTGACTATACAGTTGGTCTGAATCCGATACACTACTAGTTCCTTAATTCAATTATTTTAATATCGATTTCGAATTGAGTAATATAATATTTCCGTCTAAAGTCGTCATCGTCATTTCGATGTAATTGCATGTTTGTGAAAATCACTCGGAATATATCATATTGGATTGTCTTTTGTCGACTAAGGTATAATTTCATTTGATTACCCCGAATTAAATATTACGCCGGAGCAACCCCTAACTATAAAAACTGCCCTTCGTTAGGGTGGGGACACATGACACACACACACGCTAGTTTATGATTATTATGAAGCGCGGAGGTAAAATGTCCTATTTTTAAATTAATTAGCAATCTAAAACATAAAAAAGGAACTTACTGACGAGCAAATTAACAAACTAAAAGTCAAAAAAGGAATTCTACTGACGAACAAACGAATTGGCATCGTAGAAGGTAAAAAAGGGACTCTAATGACCACCAAACTAAGCAGCAATCTTGAAGAAAAATGTTATCTAGTAATCTAGGCTATATGAAAGGACTCTACTGACTATCAAATTAAAAATATACCTGAATGTAAAGACTTAATAAGCTAAAAGATGCAAAAAGGACTCTACTTATGAGCAAATTAATTGAAGTAACTCAGAAGATAAAAGAGGACCGTACTTACGAACAAATTTATTGACAGTTTATAATATAAAAAGAGAACTCTACTGATAAGCAAATAGTTTAACTACAAGATAAACTTATGACTCTACTGACCAGCAAATTAGTGAAAAACCCAGAAGGAAAAAGGGACTCTACTGGCAAACAAATTCATTTGCAAACTAGAATCAATATATAATTCTGGCTTAACACACGAAATACTTACATCCAATACTTTTTTTACCAACAACAACAAATAAAAATTACCTTGAGAAAAGATTATAAGCATTGCGTTCAAATTGATTACATTTGCATCCAATTTGTTGAAAACAAAAAAATATAACGAATATTAAAAATTTACTTTGCACGTTTCGGCACTAAACGTGCGCCATCAAAATTATATTCAAGCTTTAAATCCTTGTAGTGTACTATACTATCAAAATTGTTGGTATAAATAATTATAAAGACAAGGCTAAATTTTCTCTTACATCCTTGCCTCACTCCACTTGATAAATTTATGAAGTAAAACGTTGTAAGAATTATGTGAAGTTTTTGCATTTGTTCATTTCATTTTAAATTTACTTTAATTAATAAATTAGTGTTTTATAATGATTATACTTGAATGTTAATGTTAGGAAAATATGAAGGAATCAAAAGGTACGGAACCCTATTGGTTTTTAGGGTCCTATAATCATGATATTCGTAGAGTGCTTGTCGAGACCTTTTATTTGATACCCCACATGCATTTTCACCATATGACGTCATCAAGGGTATTTTTGACCCGCTGTACTATATATAGTACGTTACAATCACTACACGTAATTAACTTTTCAAGTAGCGGTGTTTATCTTTATTATATCTAATATAACTTTTAAACCGTTCGTCCAAATTGAATGAAATATTCGAAGAATTTGTTCAAAATTAAATAATCTAAAATATTGTGTAACATTATAATGACCTACAGCAACTCGGTATAGTTTAAAACAGGCTTAGAAATCAAGATTTATGGCATAAATAAAAATCTACTTACTATAATTGCATTTATGTACTATACTGTTTATAACTTTCAAACCATTTGTTTAATATGAATAATATATTTGGGAAATTTGTTCAAAATTGAACGATGTAGAATATTGTCTCATATCATAATGCCCTACATCAACTCTGTATACTCGTAAAACGTTTAGAAATTAGCTCTTATGACACAATAAAAATCTATTTATTATAAGTGTTTTTACTTATTATATTGTTTATAACTTCCAAACCATTCGTTTGATATAAATGATGTATTAAAGAAATTTATTTAAAATTAAACAGTCTAAAATATCGTCTATTATCACAAAGCCCTACAGCAACTTGGTGTACCCTTAAAATGCATTCAAACAACAAATTTTTATCGTCCGGCTCTGCCCTCGTGTCATTTTCCATATTTCATCTAATTAAATCCGAGCGAGACTTATATGCGAAATAATTAAATGAATGCTATTGCTGCTTGTTAGCTGTAAGCTATTATTGCTGCAGCAAATTGCTGCTGCTAGTTTTAACGACGATGTTAACTTTTAGAAGCAATAACACAAATAATTTAAATAAACGAGTTTGAAGTGCAACTTCTTAATGCATTTTGTGATTGACGCGGGGAGTAATAATGTTTTATAACCCAGATAAGAATCAAGTTAGATACACAATAAGGCTTTAGATACATTTATATTTAAAGTGCAGCTTCTTTATGCACTTTCCCAATAAAGTATTAATTATCAAACTAGTGGTGTATGGCATCGTGCCTCAGGGCAAATTGCTGAAACATCCCGTACCGTATTGAAATATTTGAGGAATTTTAAACGTTTTCAAATATATTATTACAACAAATACTGTAACTTTTATTATTTTTACTATCTTGTTATATTTGAGCAAATAATAAAATGTAAATCATAAATCATAAATCAATTTATCTCCAAAACATTAACAATCGTCATTTCATTTCCAATTCAATTTCCAAAAAAAATAGTTGCCTAACAAACACTTGCACAAAATTGAAAAAGTGCTCCCGTATAGTCACAGTCTAAACGCATTTGCAAATAATTCTGTGCGACATTTTCACTTGTACTGTGCTTGGCTTGGCGGCATTTTCACATTTTTCAATAGTTTTTATTATTATTGGTTACGGCTTGCTTATGAATAAATTAATAAATAATAATCGTCATTTTTAAGTAAAAATTACGAAAATTAACCAGGCTAACCACTATCTAAGTGACAGCCCGGTACAAATATATTTGCGGATGCGTTTAGACTGTTACTGTACTGGAGCAATTTTCAAATTTTATATAAATTATTATAAAAATGAAATTTTGAGTTACAAAAAAAATCGAAATATGATCCAAACTAGGTACAGTCTAAGTGACAACCTGGTACAAATATATTTGCGGGTGCGTTTAGACTGTTACTTTATCGGAGCACATTTTCAATTTTGTTTGAAATTATTGAAAAAAAGAAAATCCAGTCTATGCACAGTCTAAGTAACAACCTGGTACAAATGTTTTCGCGAGTGCGTTTAGATTGTTACTTCACCGGAGCTTTTTGAATTTTATGTAAATTATTTATAAAAATTACATTTTGAGTTAAAAAATCGAAAAATGACCCATACTCCGCACAGTCTAAGTGATAACGCGGTACACTTGTTTTCATGAGTGCGTTTAGATGTGACTGTACGAGTGCACTTTTTCAATTTTGAGAAAATTTTTGAAAAAAATGAAAAATGAGGCTGTCTAAGCACAGTCTAAGTAACGACCCGATACAAATTTATTTGGAAGGATGTTTAGATTGTTACGGTACTGTAGCAATTTTCAAATTTTATATAAATTATTATAGAAATGCAATTTTTAGTTAAAAAAAAACTCGAAAAATGATCGAAACTAGGCACAGTCTAAGTAACAACTTGGTACAAATGTTTTCGCAAGTGCGTTTAGATTGTTACTTTACGGAGCACTTTTCAAATTTTATGTAAATTATAGAAATGTATATATGAGTTTTAAAAAAATCGAAAAATGACACTAGGCACAGTCTAAGTGACAACGCGGTACAAATGTTCTCATGAGTGCTTTTAGAATGTGACTGTACGGGTGCACTTTCCCAATTTTGAGAAAATTAATTATTGATAAAAATGAAAAATGAGGCAGTCTAAGCACAGTCTAAGTAACAACCCGGTACAAATATATTTGCGGGTGCGTTTAGACTGTTACTGTACTGGAGCAATTTTTAAATTTTATATAAATTATTTATAAAAATTACATTTTGAGTTGAAAAATAAAACTAGTGGTGTATAGCATCGTGCCTTAAGGCAAATTGCTGGAACTTCCCGTACCGTAATGAAATATTTGAGAAATTTTAAACGTTTTCGAATATATTATTACAAATACTGTAACTTTCATTATTTTTGCTTGTTATATGTGATATATCTTGTTTGTTATATTTGAGCAAATCAAATGTAAATCATGAATAAATCAATTTGTCTCCAGAACATTAACAATCGTCACTTCATTTCGAATTCAATTAAAAAAAAATAGTTGCCTAATTTACATAAAATTGGAAAAGTGCTCCCGTATAGTCACAGTCTAAACGCATTTGCAAATAATTCTGTGCGACATTTTCACTTAGACTGTGCTTAGCTTGGCGGCATTTTTACATTTTTCAATAGTTTTCACAAAATTCGAATTGGAAAAGTGCTCCAGTACATAAATGCGAGTTTTCATTACCAAATAAATTATTTATTATTCCCCTATGCAAATTACGAGTGCTCGATCGAATATATATATAATTATGTCATCTAATCATATAATCATTGGAGTCATCGATAGGGTCTGAATTAACTTTTTTCCATAGAATTATTGCCGGATGACCCTATGACCCTTTATACGAAGGGTACTGTTACGTAATAATAATTATACAGTAGGTGGTTAGGTAATTTTTTTTAGACTCGATTCGATAATTATATATATATATATATATATATATATATATATATATATATATTTGGTGTTCGAAGCGAGTCGAGTCGAAGTCGATTCGAACTTATTTGTTATTAGGAACTAAATTTCTTGTTTAATTGCAATTTTTAAGTACACCGAGTTGCTGTATGGACTTATGATGTTAGACAATATTCTAGGTTGATTAATTTTAAACAAATTTGCCAAATATATCATTAATATTAATCCAATGGTTCAAAAGTTACAAGAGATATTAAAAGAAAATGCACATAAACGAGTTTAATGTAGTTTCTGTAATATAAATAGTACAGCGTAATATTTTTTTTATCATTATGAAAGATGTAACTTTATTTTTCGAGCGAATCATACAAGTGTAGTGTCAAAGTAAATTCGTTAAGGGATTGTTTTTTATTACACAGAAAACCCCTTTTCATGAATATTCCTAATTAAGTAGTGTTGTCCGAAAAATTCGATTACCGAAGGTTTCGTACTCGAATTTCATTTCATTTACAAAAATTTGCTTAGATGATTGTCTTTGCTTTGCTTATATTTTCAAAATACTAAATAATGTTTTTATATTTATTCAAATTATTCATTGTTAATGTTGCCTATCAAATCCAATAATCTTTAAAAAAAAATCATTATTGGAGTTTTGTTTTTAACATCTTATATCATGTTAAATAATTGATAAGTTAAGACAGACAGCTTTTTCCATAAAAAACAACCAATTTAAATGAATAAATAAATATACATTAAAATAAAACCAATAAGTTTGAGAGTGGGCGTTACGCAAGGTTGTATGATCGGACCACCTAAGGAATAAAGTTTTGATAATAAGTTTGTTTTTGTTTGAATAAATGAATTTTAAATTATATATTAAAATCGACATTACCTTTGTGTCTACTACACTTCTGTCACAATTATGACTCCATAATAAAAAGCCGTGTAAATATGTCGTCATGATAACATGTCGTCGTATAAAACACAAAACGTGTACGAATTGCTCATTCTAAATTGCAAATTGCAAATTGCAAATTGTAAAATTATCCTTTTTGCAAGTACGTTAACCACCGGACCACTTCAGTACACATCGTCAGCTTATTATTTCATTCCGACTGGCTACATTTCTACTTTATATGAAATAAAAGTAGTCATATTCGTACGACTCGTACAATTTGTGCGATTCGTGTAATTTGCAATTTGCAATTTGAATTTTCGCGCTTCAAAAGTGTTTTCTCGACTGTCGGTCGTTGTAATTAACAAACGGTCAACGAGGATTCTTGTTTGAGAGAAATTTATACATTTTGCTCGTCAGTAGAGTCCTTTTGATAAATAATTAGGTATTTGGTAATAATTAGACATTTCTTATGTCTGTGTTTAGATAAATAGTTTTATCGTTTCCAATGATTTTAATACGAGTCGACTTCCTTGTAGAAAGTTTCAGTTTACGAGAGTCCATATCTCTGATCGGAATCAAAATCTGATTTAGGATTCGTAATGTGCTCTTCAAGACCTTTCATTTGATACCCAACATGCATTTTTATTTTTTGGAACATTTTGACCCAATGTACTGTATATAGTACGAAGCAATTTGAATAGACATCAACTCGACTCGCTTGTGCATTTGTTTATTATATCTTTTGTAACTTGCAAACCATTCGATTGATTTGGATGTTGTGTTCACAAAATATGTTCAAAATTGAATTATCTTAATTATTGTCTAACCTTATAGTACAATATAGTGATTTAGTAAAATTTAATACAGCAAGTAAATGAATAATGACAGTTTCATTCTGGTTAATTGTAATTGTTACTAAACCCTTTTGGTTTTTATGGTCTATGGTCTATGATATTCGTAAAGGGCTCATTTGAATGGACCTTTTCTGGGGCTCTTTGAAGGGACCTTTCATTTGAATACCCCACATGCATTTTTACCATATAAAAAATATTTTGACCCACTGTACTGTATGTAGTACTAAGCGACTTCGATCGGACATCGACTCGACTCGTTTATGCATTTATTTACTAAATCGCTTGTATCTCTTAAACCGTTCGTCCAAAATCAATAAAATATTTCATGAATTTATTTAAAAATGCATGTTTTGTAATTGTTTCTAATATACTAAATTTATACAACAATACAGTATACTTCAAAATCGCTATCAAACGCAAAAACTTAATACGAGTGTTTTTATTTTTTGCATCGTTTTTAAGTTATAAACCATTTGATTAGTATTATAATTGTAATATAATATGTAATTTTTCAATATTATATCAATACAATTTATTATGCCTAACAGAAGTTTGCAGTTCTTAAAAAACTGAAAAAAGTGGCACATTGGTCTCTGATACTTCAATTTGTTTAGGTTAAGTGAAAGGGCACAGAACCCTATTGTATTTAAATGTAAAGTATGATATTCGTAGTGTGCTCGTCAAGACCTTTCATTTGATACCCAACATGCATTTTTACCATATGACGTCATCATGGGTCTTTTTGACCCGCTGTACTATATATAGTACGTCACAATCGTAGCACGTAATTAATTTGCTAAGTTGCGGTGCATTTATTTATTCAAACTTTTGTAGCTTTTGAACTGTTTGTCGAAATCGAATAAAATATTTGGTGAATTTGTTTAAAATTGAATTGTCTATAATGCTTTCTAATACACCAAAGACCTAGAGCAACTCGGCATACTTTAAAATCGTTGTTGAACACAGATTTTTTACTATTGCATTTGCTTCTTGTATCGTTTGTAGAACTTAAACCATTCGATTAGTATAATTGTGATATGAGACAAAAATGTTGAAAATTAAATAAACTACAAATTTTGTTTACGATGGAAGTCTCTAAATCAACTCGGTATACTCTAAAATTACAATTGAAAATTTAGGTTTCGTTGGTTTTTGGCTGTATTTTGTATAACGAGATATATTGATTATATTTTGTATAACTTCTAAACCGTTAAATTTATATAAATGATGTATTCAGCAAACATATTTAGAATAAAATAATCTAAAATATTTTCTAATATTGTAAGTCCGTACAGCCACTCTGTATACTTCAAAATAGCAATTGAAAGTGAATATAAGTGTATGGATGGAAAAGTACCTATTTATTACATATTTGTACAGTACTTCAATATTTATTCTATAACTTTTAGACTATTCGTTCGATATGAAACATACATTCAGATAATTTTTTGAAAATTCAATTATCTTTATTTCTTTAAAATAATAAAGTGATTTTAGTCAACTCGGTATATTTTTAAATAATTAATAAATATAAAATATCATTGTGATGCGTCACATTATTGGCAAAATTTACATCACTTTTATTTTTGGTTCTCACTACTAAACCATTCGGTAATATCAATGATGAATTAACAAAATTTGTGCAAAATTGAATGAAGAACAATATTGTCTAACACTATAATGCTCTACAACAGCTCGGTATGCTCTGAAATCACACTTGAACATGCAAGTAAATTTCGAGAAATTTTATGCAAACAATTATGTATAGAAATATTAAATGAGATAGTTATGCAACTTGTTCTTAAATGTCTCGTAACGCTTAAACCATTCGATTTGTATGAATGATGTATTAGAAAAATTTGTGCAAAATTGAATGACAAACAATCTTGCCTAACACTATAATGCTCTACAACAGCTCGGAATGCTCTAAAATCGCACTTGAACATGCAAGTCATTTATGAGTAAATTTTATTCAAACAAATATGACTAGAAACGTTATTCGACGAAGATAATGTAAAGGTAAAATGTAAAAAGATAGATATGCAACTTGCCACAAGGCAAAAATATTCCTAAAATCTGTAAAAATTGACGGATTTCAATGCGGTTTTCTTCAAATACATTCTCAATTCACAAAATATACTTAGAGCTCATCGAATAACATACTCAGTACTGATCAGAGACACGGACACGCTTCAAATCAAATCAAAGCGTAATGCTACTCGCCTAAAGGCAAAAAACTAGCCAAAATCGATAATATTTGACGGATTTCAATGCGGTTTTTTGTAAACTCATTCTCATTACATAAATAACAATTTAAGCTTGTCAAACTACTTACTCCGTACGGATCAGAGACCCGGGGTCTCTTCAAATCAAACCATAGCTTAATTTAATCACTTTACCCTAACAAATCAATACATTCCACGATTCCTTACGATTTCAATCTAAGCATTTCACTATAAGTTAACTACAACTGCGAATTCCAGGCATTCCACACGTTTCTGTCAGCCTTCTTCAGGAATTTTTCATCCCTCACGAATATTTCTTAGCAGAAGTGGGATGAGAGGGTTGGTGTTTGCGTGTTTTAACATTATTATCAGCATAACTTTCGTCGGAGGAATTTTTATGTTTTCGTATTAATTTGTTAGGAAACTTTGTAAGGATGTGCCTATTGGAGAAAAAGAAATTTTTGTTATAAACTGATAAGAACACACTTTTTATTTATCATTGACAATTTTACATACAATTTACAATTTTCATAAAAATCTTATTTTTTAGAGTTGAAAGATTTACTAAATTTGTATAATATTTTATACTAAAATTTTTAATTATATTAATAATAATAATAAAAAACAATGCAAAAATTCAGCTAAGAAAATAAAGTCATTGCAAATATCTACAATATATACATCGCTCTCTTTCGCTCTTCAACAAAATGTAGAGCGCTATCTCTTTTCCTCCAGCACTGTGAAACCAGAAACAAGTAAATATGCAACTTGCCATCAGGCAAAAAATTACCCAAAATCCATAATATTTGACGGATTTGAATGCGGTTTTTTGTAAATACATTCAAATTTTATAAATAACAATATGAGCTTATGGCACGACTTGCTCTTTAAAGATCAGAGATTAAAATTGGTTTCAAAAAAGCAGAAAGATATTAAATTAGTGGTGACATACAAACTTAAGTAAAAATGCAAAGAATTGGTTAAGAAAATTAATTTAGTATGTTTAGTTTTTAATGTACTTGCAAATATTTACATTATATATGTCGCTCTCTTTCCCTCTATAACAAAACGTAGAGCGCTATCTCCTTCACTCCAGCATTGTGAAACCAGAAACAAGTAAATATGCAACTTGCCATCAGGCAAAAAATTACCTAGAATCCAAAATGTTTGCCGGATTTCAACGCGGTTTTTTGTAAATACATTCTTATTTTATAAATAACAATTTGAACTTGTGCAAAAACTTGCTCCGTATGGATCAGAGGCACGGACTTTTATTCAACAAAAACAAATGAATACATTTATTCACCCATTTTGAATTATCTATTAGGCGTCTAAGAAGTTACACTTCAAATAAAAAATATTTTATAAAAATGCCTAAAACTTTATATTAAACGAGCCTGATTCGCATTTTTATAACTTCTTTAATATATTTAATTTATATAAAAATAACAAGTTTTACATAAATAAACATTTTTTATATTCATATATCTTTCTTTTTCGTTCTTCATCCTTGCATATACATCGCTCTCTTTCGCTCTAAATCAAACCGTATAGGTCCATCTCTTTCGCTCTAAATCAAACCGTATAGCTCCATCTCTTTCTACCCGCTACATATCTTTCGTCCCTCTCGCGTTACGAATTAGACTAAAATCAATTACCGGTTCCTAAGAAGTTTCACTTCACTCTAAAATCTTGTATTTTACGAGTCCGACTCGCTTTTCGAACGATTCCTTAATGTTACGTCTTTTCGTCACGCGAATTATTAATGTGCGTGCTGAGAGCACATAGAAATAGATAATTCGACGATAAAAAGATAAATTTAAGATAATAAAAATTTATCTTGTTCATTTTTATGAAATTTATTGTCATCGTTTTTGTCTTTATTGCTTCATATAGGAGAATTGATAGATGGAGCTGTAAGTTGAAACTGTTTGTGTGTTTTGTTTCTTTATTATTTTTGAGATTGTAAGAAATTGTGGAATGTATTTGATTTGAAGAAGCAAGTCCGGGTCTCTGATCTATAGGAACAAGTTCTTTTATAACATCAAATTGTTAATTGTAAAATAAGATTGTATTTACATAAAACCGCATTGAAATCCGTCAAATATTATAGATTTTAGTTAATTTTTTGCCTAGTGGCAAGTTGCTAATTTAAATATTATTTTAATTACTCGCTTTTGGTGAGAGCGAAAGAGAGCGACTTACACGCAATCTATTAGAGCGACAGAGTAAGATATACGTATGTATGTATAAGAACTCTCTGGTTATTATCATTTATTCTATAATAAAATTTTAAAAATATTATTAAACTAGCTGTAAGTGGAATTCTGTCTTAAGGCAATTAAGGTATCGTGCCTTAAGGCAAATTGCTGGAACTTCCCGTACCAAAAATTATTATTTTTTTAAAAACGATTAACATTTTTGAAAAAAAATTACTTTGAAAAAATAAGATTTTTGAGAAACTATAAATTGGACAAAAAATTACTTTTTTTTGAAAAAAAAAAGTTTTTTTTTTAAATTTTTTTTTTATTTTTTTTTTTTGAAAAAAAAAATTTTTTCTTTATTTTGACATATTGTGGAAGATCTGAACTTTTTTTCAAAGCAATCGTACTGCTTTAACTGCATAGGGACAAAATATAAAGCGCGTAAGCGCCGCGTCGCTGTCTAACGCATAAGCATTGGTACGGAACCCATAGGAATGTTAACAAAATGTATACTGATTGTTAAAATCTCTATAAAATATCTGATAATTTGATGTGCATATGTCTAATGATTATTTTTGACCACCAAATGGCTCATTTTTTTACTTTTTCCTCCATATCTCCGAAACCGCTAGACCTACCATGATGAAAATTTTATCGATTCTTCATCTTGTCAATACAAGTAAAATGTTTTTTGAATTATTCAAATCGGACGCTCCGTTCTCTTAAAAACTGAGTTACCGTTTTCGGCACTTTTTGCCCCGTATCTTCGGAACGGCTAGACCTGCCTTCGCCAAAAACTAATCAGCACGTCTCCTTATCAATACGAATCGAATGTTTTTTGAATTATTCAAATCGGTTGATCCGTGTTCCCGAAATCGTCGACGAAAATTTGTATCCGCACATACATACACACACGTACATACATACATACATACATACATACATACATACATACATCCCGTCGGGAGAAGCCAAACTCCTACCGGGCGCGTCCCCAGGTGGCGGATAGGGGGTATCCTAACCGATCGTAAGATCGGCGGATTGGGGCGAAATAAAATAGCCCTCGCGGACCAAATATGGCATCGGAGCTGAGGAGCAACAGCCACCGTCCGTGTATCGCGGAAAAAATTAAAAAC
This sequence comes from Ctenocephalides felis, assembly GCF_003426905.1. Taxonomy (NCBI): domain Eukaryota; kingdom Metazoa; phylum Arthropoda; class Insecta; order Siphonaptera; family Pulicidae; genus Ctenocephalides; species Ctenocephalides felis. The sequence continues at coordinate 1,185,136 of NW_020538040.1, read as the reverse complement.
TCCCTTTTGGTTGGTCACACCATCTGACCTAGGGTCACATACGGAAGCGGATGAGGGGACACTGCTCGAAAGAGATGTGTGGATGATCCATATAGCGCACCGTACGTGGAAACTCCCGGCATCAACGTGCCGCACCCACGGGAGCAAGAGGATGCCAATGAAGGAAGAAGGTGCACGGCCGGAGCGGATGTTTCTTTTCCCACTCCAATGGTCACAAGCTCTTACAGTAATGGAGGTAGCTGTAGGGGTGATCACCCCTCCACTTCCCAAGGCACCGCGTTCGGAGACGACCTTTTGCTCTGGAGGACTATTTAAATAGCATGGATAACTATGAAAACCCAAAAAAACAAGAGACAGGTGACGTAATTATGGACGTCGAGCACGATGCGGCAAAAGCCGCTATAGTAAAAGGAGGCAAGAAGGTTCCCGGAAATCTTCACCGTGACAGAGTAAACTCTGCACCATCGACTAGATGTCGTCAAACGCCGATGGAGAGACTTGGCTCCAAAATTGACGAGCTAGCGGAGTATGTGAAAGATAGAAACAATGTTCACAGCAGAATAAAGGAGCTAATTAGGTCGATTGATACAGCATATAGCCTGGCATTGAAAGAATATACGGCAACCCCCAAAGCTCTCGAAATGACAGTGCAAACTACACAGACCTCTCCCGAGAAAACTATTAAACCGGGTGTAACTCAGACGCCAACTCCTAAGACCCAGGAGCAAAACACAAACAAAAGGTTGCTATCTTCACTTAGTCCCACCTCTGACGCGGAAACACATCCGCCTAAAAAATCGGCTGTAGAAAATAACTGGACGAAAGTGGTTCGACGAAGTTCGAAGAAGAAAGGAGCCCGAGATCCGAAAGAAACCTTGGAGGAAACCGAGAAACCGGAAACCAGAAAAATCGAAACAAATGATAGTGCTGAGCACAGAAACAACCATCATAGGACAACTCGGAGGAAACATAGAACCAAGGCTGTTCTGGTTCAACCAGCTGAAGGACGAACGTACGCTGACATCCTTAAGGAGATCAAGGAAAAAGTAAACCCGACAGAGACTGGCGTGGACATAAAGTCCATCAAACAGACAAGAAATGGAGGTGTATTACTGGAAATGAGTCCCAAGTCCGAAGATAGTGCAGCCTTTGCAGCTGCGATAAGGGCAGCAACTGAAAACATAGGAACAGTGAAATCACTGACGCCGCTGACGACGATAGAGATTCTTGACCTTGATGGTGTCTCTACCGAAAATGACGTTCGCAAAGCACTCATTCGGGACTTTACGACAAAACTGGAAATACGACGAGTGAACTTGACCAAAGTCACATCAAGAGGACAACGAGCGGCCTTCTGTGAGATAGACGAGGCTAATGCAATCAAAGCCCTAAATGGGGCCCGCATAAGAATTGGGTGGGTTAACTGTCGCATTCGCCCAGTTGTTAAAGTAGCCCGCTGCTTTAGATGCCTCGGTTTCGGACACCAAACGCATAAATGCGGGGGACCAGACAGAAGCAAGTGTTGCTACAAATGCGGCGGGGAAAATCACAAGTCTGTAGACTGCGCAGAAAAGCCAAAATGCTTTCTATGTACAGTAGACAAAGAAGATCGAAACAGCGGGAGCCATGTCGCCGGATCCGGTACCTGTAAAGCATTCCGTGTAGCACTTGCCGAAGCCACGAGAGAACAGAAATGACGCGATTTCTACAAGGTAATCTGAACAGATGTGCCTTGGCGCAGAATCTACTGCGCCAACGTATCTTTGAAGATAAGATCGATATCTGCCTTATCTGCGAGCAATATATGAATATTCAGAATAAAGCATGGTTCGCAGATAAATCTGGCACGGCAGCAATATGGATCACAAACTCAAAGAAGATCACCATCAATGACAACGGAAGCGGCGAGGGTTTCGTCTGGATCAAGACTCCCACGACCTACTGTGTAAGCGTCTACCTCTCACCAAATGAAGGGATTAGCGTATTTCGCCAGAAAATGGCAAGCATAGAAGACACTCTCGGCAAATTTGACGGAGAAGTCATTGTAGCTGGTGATTTCAACGCGAAATCGGCAGAATGGGGGGCCGAATACTCGGACACTAGAGGAAATGACGTGGCAGACTTTGCTGCAAGATTAGACCTTACTGTGTTAAATACTGGAAGTATTACAACCTTTAGAAGACCAGGGTATCAGGAATCTATTCTCGACATTACGTTTGCCACTCCAAGGACGGCGAACATGATTGGAGACTGGACTGTATCTGAAGAGTATAGTGGCAGTGATCACCAACATGTGACATTTAGTATTGGATCCGGTCCGACTCGACCAAGCAACTTTTGCAAACGAAGGTGGAATGCCAAGAAGCTTGACCAGGAAGCGTTGCGAGCAGCCCTCGAGCAAAACGCATCTACTCTCCAAGCTGATCCAAAACTAAGTACCCGCAGAGAAACGGAAGAAACGGTTCTTAAAACTATGAACGCTATTGTCACCTCATGTAACGCCTCTATGCCACGACCAAAAAATCAGCGTGTGCACAGTCCAGCATATTGGTGGTCATCAGAGATAGCAGAACTACGGAAAAGATGCCACGCATTACGTCGCCGCGCCACAAGAGCTGCAAAACGCTCCCCCTACCAAGATTTGTATACAAACGAGTACAAACAGGCAAAAAAAAGCCTAAATAAAGCCATAAAAGCAGCTAAAGCCGGATTGTGGAAGGAAATCTGCAATGACCTTGACAAGGATCTCTGGGGCAAAGCCTATCAAATCGTTACAAAACGACTTGGTAGAGCTTTACCAGAAGCACCGAAATCTCCTGCTCTGATGAATTCTATCGTAGCGGAACTATTCCCTAAACATCCGCCACGGAAAAGGAGACAATACGTGGAAAACAGTGAAACTACGCCCTTCACTGTCAAGGAACTCCAAGATGCGGCGAAAACCATAAAAACTGGCAAAGCACCAGGCCCTGATGGCATCCCAGCCTCAGTGATCAAGATTGTAGCCTTGGAATTTCCGTATACGTATTCTTCTGAACGCCTACAATGCCTGTCTGGCGACCGGCACCTTTCCTACGGTCTGGAAGCGGCAAAGATTGGTCCTAATAGTCAAAGGTAAGGGAACCCCTGTAACGCCATCGTCGTTTCGACCACTCTGCATGTTAGACATCGCCGGAAAACTGCTTGAGAAACTTATTCAATGCAGATTGCGCAACGACATTGAATGCGCCGGAGGTTTTGCTAAGAACCAACACGGATTTCAAAAAGGACGATCGACGATCGGCGCGATTAGGAAGGTAACGGAAACAGCAAGAGAAGCATGGCGTGGTAGTCTTAAAGCTCGTAAAGTGTGTCTCCTTCTCACATTCGACGTTAAAAACGCGTTTAACAGTGCGAATTGGGAGGATATTTTACACGCCCTAGAGCATAATTTTGACGTAAAGCCAGAAAATCTAGGATTAATAGACGACTACCTCGATGGGAGAAAGTTGATAGTGGAAACGACGGAAGGTCATCAAGAACACGAGGTTACAGCTGGGGTACCTCAAGGCTCAATCTTAGGAGCCGATTTGTGGAACGCTGTCTACGACGAGCTCCTGGAGATTCCCTTGCCGAAGCAGGTGGAACTCACGGGCTTTGCGGACGACGTCGCAGCCACAATCGTAGTGGACAGCATTGAGGAGGCTGAACTACTCGTTCGAGAGACCGTCGACACCATAGAGACCTGGCTTGAGAAACACCACCTAAAACTCGCCAAACAAAAAACGGAGATGGTTGTCTTGACCCGACAAAAATGGTTTCCAAAACCATTCACCGTAGACGTGGGAGAGACAACTTTGACGTCGACAAGGGCCTTGCGCTACCTGGGAGTAATGATAGATGAGAAGCTATCCTTCCGTGAACATCTCGATAGTGCATGCATAAAAGCTAGCAAGACAGTATCCAACCTGTCAAGGATTATGGCTAACTGCATGGGACCACGAACCCGAAAGCGACGAGTCTTGCTTGAGGTAGTCCATTCTGTATTGCTATACGGAGCGGAAATATGGGCGGATATCCTCAAGCAAAAGACTTATCGGCGCAAAATATCGGCAGTGCAAAGACGAGGAGCTCTGAGAGTTACCTGTGCCTATCGCACGGTCTCAGAAGCAGCCGTACTGGTAATAGCAGGAGCCACACCGATTGACTTGCTAGCTTTCGAGAGAGTAAAACTCTACGACGCTAAATTAGGTGGCGAAAATTCCACAGAAACAAGGTCGAGAATTAAAAATGAAACGTTACAAGAGTGGCAAGATCGGTGGACGTCAGGAGAGACGGGCAGATGGACGGCGCGCCTGATCCCGAACATTAGCGTCTGGCTCTCTCGAAAATACGGCGACACAGATTTCTTTCTGACCCAGCTACTGACAGGACATGGACAGTTTAATGCGTATCTTTTTAAGATGGGCCTGCATAGCACGCCAATGTGCAAATACTGTCCAGAAAAAATCGACGACGCTGAGCACACGTTTTTTGAATGTCCTCGGTGGAAGGAATATCGCAACAACGCCGAGCACATTATAGGCACCAGGCTCACCCCCTCTAGTCTTGTGACCTATATGATGAAACAAGAAGAAAACTGGTCAGCTGTAGCAGCTTATGCACAGCATCTTTTGAAGGCTAAAACCGGAGAAAGGGACCAGTAGTCGAAAACAGGCGTCGCAAGGCGCAGCACGGACTGGATTGATGTAATGCTAACGCGGTTCCAATCCTCTCCGTACCATCTGCGGGGAGAGGGGAGAGGAGTGTTTTTTTTTAGTGGGTAAAAATCTCCACACTGCCGTCCGTCGTTGTCTGCTGTAGGATGGACAGTGGAGTATCAACGATGGCGGTGTCTTATGAAGATTTTTTTTCGCACCTCTATAAAAAAAAAAAAAAAAAAAAAACATAAAACAAACACACACACACACACACACACACACATACATCCATTTTTTCTAAGGTATGCCAAAATGTTCAGAAACCTCTGAAACGTAAAGATATATAAAAATTTTCATTTTTGATTTTTTTGCGATTACTATAACTTACCCTACGGGAAGTTAATTAATACTTAATATTTTAACTTTAGTTTCAATTAACATTTTTTATGTTTTTTGCAGATTTTGCAGATTAAATGGACTTTGTGCAAGTTGTTGCAAAAGGTATGTACTTTCTTATAATTAAAAAAAATGGTTTTAGTTTTAAGGACCGGTTTCATATAAAAACTAAATACTTAAAAAAAATCTTAGACTCTAATTCTATAAACTACATATTTATTCTTTAATAATATATTCTTTAACTATTTTTAATATTTTATAATTTAATAAAGTTGCCCTTAAGTTTGTCTTAAAATTTCTATAACTGGCAAAATTCTTGCATAATTCGCTTTTTTTATTCAAATGCCATCCAAACTAAATATTTAAAAAAAAATCTTAGACTTTAATATCATAAACTACATGCTTATAATTCAATAGATACTTCAACTATTTGTAAAATTTTATAATTTTATAAAATTGTCCTCACATTTGTCTTTAAATTTCTATAACTGGCAAAATTCTCGCATAATTCCTTTTTTTTCATCCAAATGCCATAAATCGCATTCCGTCTAGGTAATTTATCATCGGGCTAAATATTTCTCGAATGCATTTTATCAAAATCAGAAATCGCGACATGCAACTTCAACGAAACAATGCAAAGTTGCATTCTTTATGCATTTTATGATAATTAAAGTCGAAGAATTTGTAATAAAATCATAAAACTAGTGGTGTATGGCATCGTGCCTTCAGGCAAATTGCTGGAACTTCCCGTACCGTAATGATGAAATATTCGAGATATTTTAAACGTTTTCAAATATATTATCACAAATACTCTCTAACTTTCATTATTTTTGCTATCTTATTGTTATATCTGAGCAAATCAAATGTAAATCATAAATCAATTAATTTATCTCCAGAACATTAATAATCGTCATTTCATTTCAAATTCAATTTAAAAAAAAATAGTTTCCTTTAATTTGCACAAAATTAAAAAAGTGCTCCAGTATAGTCACAGTCTAAACGCATTTGCAAATAATTCTGTACAACATTTTCACTTACACTGTTTTAAACTTGGCGGCATTTTCACATTTTTCAATAGTTTTCACAAAATTTGATTTCGAAAAGTGCTCCAGTACGTGAACAGTCTAAACGCACTTACGAATATTTTTATACCAGGTTGTAACTTAGACTGTGCCTTTTTTCATTTTTTGTAAATATTTTTTCCACAATATTGATAAAGTTGTTTCGGTGTACAGTAACAATCTAAATTCAATTGGTAATATATTTGTCAGAACTTATACTGTGCTTAGACTAGTAAATTTTTTAATAATCATTAATAATATTTTATACAAAAAGTGTGTAATCACAATCTGAACGCACTTTGTGAATAAATATGTACCAGGTTATCACTTAGACTGTGATTAGATCGATGATTTTTTACATTTTTAATCCATAAAAATTACATTTATATTATTAACATATAATTACAAAAGTTCTCCAGTACAGAAACGGTCTAAACGCCTTTGTAAACATTTTTGTACCAGGTTGTAAATTAGACTGTGCTTAGTATTGGTATTTTCTATAATTTTGAACTCATAATTACATATAATTTTCACAAAATTGGAAAAATGCTCCAGTACATAAACAGTCTAAACGCACTTGGGTAAAAATTTGCACCAGAGTGGCGCTTAGACTGTGCTTAGCCTGGGTAATTTTTTGAATTTTTAATCCAAAATTACAAAAATATATTTGAAAAAAAAAAATAGAAACAAAAATTTTTTTTCCAAAAGCAATCATTTTGTTGAAACAAGCAGAAAGTTCTTTGAATCATTTAAATCGGACTCTTAGTTCACTCAAAAACTGCCATTTTTTGCATATTTAGCTCTGTATCTCCGGAATGGTTAGGCCTACCTTTGCCAAAAACTAATAACCAGTTTTTCCCGTCATTACGAATTGAATGTTTTTTGGATCATACAAATCGGATACTCTGTTCTCTCAAAAACTCGATTTCTATTTTCTGCACTCTTTGCTCCGTATCTCCGCAACGGTTGGGCCTGCCTTTGCCAAAAACTAATCAGCACATCTCTCTATCAATAGCTATCCAAACTTCCTGATCAACTTGGATTAAATATATATATATATATATATATATATATGTATATATATATACTAGCAAACCCGACGAACTCCGTTTTGCCACCAGATGGTTTCGTGAGAAAGATAAAGAAATTTTTTGTTTGTTTTATATTTGAAAAGGAAAAATTTGATTTTATTATACAACAGCAATGAATTTATTTCGATTACAAAAATGAAGTGTTTTTTAGTTAAACTTCTCTAAGTAAATGAAAGTGAATCCGCAAATTATCCGTTTCATTGAAGTGCTCTTTGGTAAACCACATTTTTTGTTTTTCGGTCTGACTTTAACACAAACAAAGCGGATGGTTTTCCAACTCGTGAATAGGCAATCTGTAACTGCCCATGTGAAAAACAATGATATTCTAAATAATCTATTTGAAATTTATCCCGCAAACACTGAGCGATTTGCCTTGAGACTTGTTATTGCGAACTGGAAATTGTAATCGTTTGAAGTCAAACGGAAGACCAGTCGGAATCATTGGTATGTCACCAAATCGCCAGCAATGTTTGATTGAATGGTGAAATTCAGTGCGTGTACATCTGTATTCTTTGCGGCAAGAATTGCTCGTTGACTTAACCAAGCATAATTCTGATAATTCTCACTAATGTCATTACTCGAATTTTTAATTACGGTGCGTGAAGTTCCAGTAGCTTGCATTAAGGCACGATGCCATGTACAACTAATTTTCTTAGCTATAAACCTTGCGGAGCCCGAGACCTTGCCAACGAATGCAAAATTGTCGAAATCGGTTCGTGCGTTCTGGAGTTATATCGTCAGACTTATTTTT
>NW_020538040.1:1131026-1176158 GCF_003426905.1 Ctenocephalides felis | reverse complement strand
TGTATATATCATATTTCAATTTTAATCCTTTCCAATCTACCCTTCGGGGTTGTCCAAAAACACTAATTAATACGATAAGGTTCATATCCCAACCTTTATATATATTTGTATATGCGGGCGCAACAGCACTCCCCCTCTAATATTACTTTTTTGTTTATAAAAAGCAAATGTCTATTGGTAAGTTGCTGCAATTTGGATATAATATACTTTAATATGTCTACTATGATAACAAATACTAAAATTTATTTTGAAAACATAATAGAACCATTTTATCATTTTTAATACCAAAATGAGTTCTTTTTTTAATTTTTATTATATGGTTTATTTATAATTTATTGAAATTTGTATTTTTGTTATTAATAATAAATAATACTTAATTAAGTTTTCTTGTACATTTAAATGCAATCATATATAAATTTAGACTCAAAACAAAAAACACTGCTTTATACCAAATTAAATCTAAACTTTGATTAAAAAAGGACTCTACCGACGAGCCAATTTATTAGCAATCTAGAAGATGAAACAAAACAACATGCAATGTAGAAAATAATTCTACTACGAGTTTAGATCTGTAATTTACTAAACCCACACCCTAATTGTTTTTAAGGTCGATAAGTATGGTATTTGTAAAGTGCTCGTCGAGACGTTTCATTTGATACCCAACATGCATTTTTACTTTTTGGAACATTTTGACCCACTGTACTGTATATAGTACGAAGCGACTTCGATCGGACATCGGCTCGACACGTTTGTGCATTTATTTATTAAATCTCTTGCGACTTCTGAACAAATTGATATATCTGAATTATGAATTCAGCAAATTTTTACAAAATTAAATAACATACAATACTGTCTAATATAAGATTAATCTAAAGCAAAGCGTTTTACGTCAATATAGCAAAAGAGTATATAAGTGAGTTATAAGATCTAAGTATATGTAAAAAGTACAAAATTCTTTAGGTTTTTAGAATCTATAATTATGATATTCGTAATGGGCTCGTCGAGACCTTTCATTTGATACCCAACATGCATTTTCACTTTTTGGAACATTTTGACCCACTGTACTGTATATAGTACGAAGCAACTTCGATCGGACATCGACTCGATTCGCTTGTGCATTTCTTTCTTAAATCACTTGTAACTTTTGAACCATTCGATTAACATAGATGCTGTATAAGGCAAATATGTACAAAATTGAATAATGTGTGTAATATCATATTGCTCTGGAGCAAAGCGGTTAATGTCAATATCACGAAAGAATTGAAAAATGGGTTATAGATTGTAGGTAAATTTGAAGAGTACGGAACCCTATCAGTTTTTGAGGTTTATAATTATGATATTCGTAAAGTGCTCGTCGAGACCTTTCAATTGATACCCCACATGCCGTATTTACCATATAAAAAACATTTTAACCCTTCAATAACAAATTGAGCCCGCTGTACTATTTATAGTATGGCAACACCTTTAGATGTTAAGTCTTGGTGCATTTATTTATAATATTACTTGTAACTTTCAAACCGTTCAATTAATATGAATGTTGTTTTCTGCAAATTTGTTTAAAATTGAATTATTTAAAATTTTGTCTAACATTATAATGACCTCCAGCAACTCGGTATACCTCAAAACCGCCTTCTAACCTAGAAAATTACCGCAAGTACAATTATTTATTGCATTGTCTGTATATCCTAAACCATTCAATTAATATGAACGAGGTATATAACAAACTTGTTTAAAATTAAATAATCTATAACATTTTCTAATATTGTAAGACTCTACAGCAACTCGGTATACTCGTAAATTTAAATTGAAAGTAGTGACTTAGTTCTTTAGTAACAAAATTTGTTTACTGTTTGTCTAGTATCATGCAGCAGTGATATCAATTTTAATGCAAAATTTAACATACATTCGTTTTTTTTTAAATATTATTTTGTTTTTGATTAGAGATTTATAATAAAATAACAGGGTGGCATCGTGCAGTGTCGATATCATTTTTTCTCTTTTTCCCCTATTTTCTACCTCATGTTTTTAGGGTCTATTACTATGATATTTGTAAAGTACTCGTCGAGACCTTTCATTTGATACCCAACATGCATTTTTGCCATATGACGTCATCAAGGGTCTATTTGACCCGCTGTACTATATATAGTACGTCGCAATCACTACATGTAATTTTCTAGCTAAGTAGTGGTGCCTTTTTTGCTCCAACGCTAATAACTTTTAAACCATTCGATTAATTTGAATGATGTATTTGGAACATTTACTTAAAATTGAATAATTTACGATTCTTTCTTACAACACAAGACCCTACAACAACTCGGTATACTTTAAAATGCAATTAAAAATATAGAAATGTTGAAGTGCAATTTATATAGCATTGTTTATGGTATACAACTATTTTTAACTGTATATTTTAGTAATGAAAATTCATTGGACTTTGATACTATATTAGACAAAAATGTAGCAAATTTTATTATCTTTAAATTTTCTGAAGATAGTTTCAAGATAAATTAGATAATTTGCGAGTTATCTTTAAAATTATAGAAAAATGTACCGCATATTTCTTGTAGTTGTCATTTAAGTAAATAAGGTACATTCTTTGTTTACATTGCGTATAACTTTTGAAATATTTGTTCAAATTACCAACTATATTTGGCAAATTTGTTCAAAATTGAATAAGCAACAATATGTTCTAATACCACAAGACCCTACAACAACTCGGTATACTTTAAAATTCAATTGAAAGCCTTGCAATCAATTACCAAGAAAATTGTTAACATTTATATGTTAACATCTGTAAGTTCAAAAATATTTGCAGAGTTTTATAAATATTGACAAATACTTAAAAAAAAAAACGTGAAATGAAAACTTTAAACAAATCTAGATATCTGCAAACACTTTTTAATATCACCCCATACTTCCTCTTACACTTCCCTTAAATTTTATGTTTCATTTCTTTATATTTCAAACTAATTTAAAAATTCCCCAAATTCATCCATCCATATTAATATTTCTCGTCTGATTGCTTTCTAATAATCCGTTTTAATCTTTCTTAATTATCACGAATATCACCCCCAATTCTTTGGGGATGATTTTCAACAAAAAAGGGCGTTGTAACTTGTACGGGTGCCCTTTATAAGGGGCGCTAAAGACATACAAAAGGAAAAGGGTTAATTAAATTTATACGAGAGATTAAAAGTGTTAGTTATAGGTGATTTTGTTAACCAGGAATTAATTACATATGTATATATATATATATGTATATATATATATATATATACAAATGTATATATATTCAAATAATCTATTTTGTGCATATGCTCCCTAGCGTTTTAATTTCGTGCAATTTCTGTCAATATTCGAAAATTCGCATAAAATGCGAAATATTATTTCAATGAATCGCATCAGCAACTATTTGCTGGATTAGGGGAAAACCGAACAATCAGGAATATTTACTAAATCAATAAAAATAACATAAATAATTAGAACTAGATGAATTTGTTATTGAACATCTCTTATTTTTTCAATTTTAGTCATCAGTAGGTTTTTACTTAATTTATTTAATTGTGCAAAATTTTGAAAGAAGACATATCGATTTTAGTATTTGTTATCATAGTAGACATGCTAAAGAATATTATACTAAATTTACAGCATTCTGGTATAATTGTAAAATTTTAAAAATTAGTCAAACCTGGAACTGCATTTCTTCAGATTTCTTTAATATATACATTTGACGTAGACGTGTACCTTATTCAAAAAAAAGTTAATATCTTTTAAAATTTCTAGGAAGACTAATCGATTTTAGTATTTGTTATCATAGTAGACATACTAAATAATATTGTAGTAAATTTACAGCATTCTAGTATAAATAGTATAATTTTAAAAATTAGTCAAACCTAAAACTATATATTTTCATTTTGTCATGCGTTAAGAAATTACACTAAGGATGTAGGCGTGTACTTTTTTCAGAAAATTATTAATATTTAATGAATTTGTTAAAATACTTGTCGATTTTAGTATTTGTTATCAAAGAAAACATAACAAAGAATATTATACTAAATTTACAGCGTTCTAGTACAAATAGTATAACTTACAAAAAAAATCAAACCTAAAATTATGTTTCCCTTTTGTTTAGTATATATTTTTGAGTATTTTGTTCAGATAATCATTTATAATTTTTAATTTTTGAAGATGACACATCGGTTTTAGTATTTGCTATCATAGTAGACATACTAAAGAATACTGTAGTAAATTTACAGCATTCTAGTATAAATAGTATAATTTTAAAAATTAATCAAACTTGAAGGTCTTTTATACATTTTTATAAAATTTGTATTCACTTTGCTTGAGAAATTTTTAGAAATTTTGTTTGTTAGTAGAGTCCTTTTTTGGTTCAATTTTTGGATTCAGTTTGCTCGTCAGTAAAGTTCTTTTTTTGTTCAAATTTGGGTTGCAATTTGCTTGTCAGTAGAGTCGTTTTTGGTTCAAATTTCACACGCCTCTCACTTTTTGGTTTAAATTCAGAAAAAAACGTCGATAACTACTACAATTTGCTTATATTTCGAAAAATTCAAAGAAGACTTATCGATTTTAGTATTTGTTATCAAAGAAGACATACTAAAGAATATTATACTAAGTTTACATCATTCTAGTATAATTAGTATAATTTTAAAAATTAGTCAAACCTGGAACTGTACTCTTCAGATTTCTTTAATATATACATTGGATGTAGGCGTGTACCTTATTCAGAAAATTGTTAATATCTTTTTAAATTTCTAAGAAGACTTAATAATTTTAGTATTTGTTATCATAGTAGACATACTAGAAAATATTGTAGTAAGTTTACAACATTCTAGTACAAATAGTATAATTTTAAAAATTAGTCAAACCAGAGATTGTGTACTTAATTTTTCTGAGTATAGAATGTAGACGTATCTTTTGCTCAAACAATTGCAAATATTTTCTAAATTTCTAGAAAGACTTATTGATTTTAGTATTTGTTATCATAGTAGACATACCAAAGAATATTATACTAAAATTACAACATTCTAGTATAATTAGTATAATTTTAAAAAAATAATCAAACCTGGAACTATATTCTTCAGATTTCTTTAATATATACATTGGATGTAGGCGTGTACCTTATTAAGAAAATTGTTAATATCTTTTTAAATTTCTAAGAAGACTTAATAATTTTAGTATTTGTTATCATAGTAGACATACTAAAGAATACTATATTAAATTTACAGCGTTCTAGTACAAAGAGTAAGATTTACAAAAATAATCAAACCTAAAATTATGTTTCACTTTTGTTTAATATATATTTTGGGTACTTTGTTTTGATTATTATTTATAATTTTTAATTTTTGAAGATGACATATCGGTTTTAGTATTTGCTATCATAGTAGACATACTAAAGAACACTATACTAAATTTGCAGCATTCTAGTATGAATAGTATTTTTTAGTATAATTTTAAAAATTAATCAAACTTGAAAATCTGTTCTAAATTTTTGTAAAATTTATATACACTTTATTTGGGAAACTTTTAGAAATTTTGTTTGTTAGTATAGTCCTTTTTTGGTTCAGTTTTTGGATTGAGTTTGCTCGTCAGTAGAGTCTTTTTTTGTTCATATTTCAGACTCAGTTCACTTTTTTGTTTAAATTGCACATTCAGTATACAAAATAGTACAAAACGTTGTTGATAACTTCTACCAAATTGTTTATATTTCAAAAATTTCAAAGAAGACTTATTGATTTTAGTATTTGTGCTCAAAGTAGATATACTGAAAAATTTCATACTGAATTTTCAGTATTCTAGTTCAAATAGTATAATTTTAAAAATTAATCAAACCTGAAGGTCTGTTTTTCATTTTTGTAAAATTGATATACACTTTGCTTGAGAAAATGAATTTTATCTTGCTTGTCAGTAGGGTCCTTTTTTGTTTTAATTTTAGATTTTGTTTGCTCGTTAGTAGAGTCCCTTTTTTCTTCAAATTTGGGGTACAATTTGCTTTAAATTGCAGATTCAGTATTTTTTGTTTAAATTGCAGATTCAGTATACAAAGTAGTACAAAACTTTGTTAATAACTTTTACAAAATTGTTTATATTTCCAAATTTTCAAAAAAGACTTATCGATTTTAGTATTTGCAATCAAAGTAGATATACTGAAAAATTTCATACTGAATTTTCTGTATTCTAGTACAAGTAGTATAATTTTAAAAATTTGTCAAACATAACTTTTACAAAATTGTTTATAATTCAAAAATTTCAAAAAAAAACTTATCGACTTTAGTATTTTTTATCAAAGTAGATATACTGAAAAATTTTATACTGAATTTTTAGTATTCTAGTGCAAATAGTATAATTTGAAAATTCGTCAAACCTGAGATTGTGTAGTTGTTGTCTTGAATTTTTACATTGAATGTAGAAGTGTCCTTTGCTCAAACAATTGCTAATATTTTCTAAATTTCTAGGAAAACTCATCGATTTTAGCATTTGTTATCATAGTAGACATGCTAAAGAACATTATACTAAATTTACAGCACTCTAGTATAATTAGTATAATTTTTAAAATTAGTCAAACCTGGAACTGCATTCATTTAATATATACGTACATTGGATGTAGGCTTGTACCTTATTCAGAAAATTGTCAATATCTATTTAAATTCCTGGGAAGACTTATCGATTTTAGTATTTGTTATCAAAGTAGATATACTGAAAAATTAAATACTAAATTTTCAGTACTCTAGTACAAATAGTATAATTTTAAAAATGAATCAAACCTAAAACCTTTATTTTAATTTTGTCATGGCTAACTTGTTAAGAAATTTCACTTAAGATGTAGGCGTGTACTTTTTTCAGAAAATTAATATTTTAAAATTTTTGAAGATAACACATCGATTTTAGTATTTGTTATCATAGTAAACATACTAAAGAATATTATAGTAAATTTACAGCATTCTAGTATAATCAGTATAATTTACAAAAAAAAATCAAACCTAAAATTATGTTTCACGTTTGTTTAGTATATATTTTGGGTACTTTGTTCAGATAATCATTTATAATTTTTAATTTTTGTAGATAACATATTGATTTTAGTATTTGTTATCATAGTAGACATACTAAAGAATATTATATTAAATTTACAGCGTTCTAGTATAATTAATATAATTTCAAAAATTTGTCAAAACTGGAACTGTATTTTTCAAATTTCTTTAATATATACATTAGATGTAGGCTTGTACCTTATTCAGAAAATTGTTAATATCTTTTTAAATTTTTATAAAAACTAATTGATTTTAGAATTTGTTGTCATAGTATACATTCTAAAGAATATTATACTAAATTTGCAGGATTCTAGTACAAATAGTATAATTTACAAAAATAATCAAACCTAAAATTATGTTCCACTACTGTGTAGTATATATTTCGGGTACTTTGTTCAAATAATCATTTATAATTTTTAATTTTTGGAGATGACACATCAATATTAGTATTTGTTGTCAACGTAGACATACTAGAAAATATTATACTAAATTGACAGCATTCTAGTACTAATAGTATAATTTTTAAAATTATATTTCAATTTTGTCATGATTAACTCGTTAATAAATTACATTTAGGATGTAAACGTGTACTTTTTTCCAAATAATTATTAAAATTTAATTATTTTTCAAAAATACTTGTCGATTTTAATATTTGTTCTCAAAGTAGACATACTAAAGAATATTATACTAAATTTACAATGTTCTAGTACAAATAGTAAAATTTGCAAAAATAATCAAACCTAAAATTATGTTTCCCTTTTGTTTAGTATATATTTTTGAGTACTTTGTTCAGATAATCATTTAAAATTTTTAATTTTTGAAGATGACACATCGGTTTTAGTATTTGCTATCATAGTAGACATACTAAAGAATATTGTAGTAAATTTACAGCATTCTAGTATAAATAGTATAATTTTAAAAATTAATCAAACTTGAAGGTCTTTTATACATTTTTATAAAATTTGTATTCACTTTGCTTGAGAAATTTTTAGAAATTTTGTTTGTTAGTATAGTCCTTTTTTGGTCCAATTTTTGGATTCAGTTTGCTCGCCAGTAGAGTCCCTTTTTTGTTCAAATTTGGGTTGCAATTTGCTTGTCAGTAGAGTCGTTTTTGGTTCAAATTTCACACCCCTCTCGCTTTTTGGTTTAAATTCAGAAAAAAACGTCGATAACTACTACAATTTGCTTATATTTCGAAAAATTCAAAGAAGACTTATCGATTTTAGTATTTGTTATCAAAGAGGATATACTGAAAAAATTCATACTGAATTTTCAGTATTCTAGTACAAATAGTATAATTTTAAAAATTGGTCAAACCAGAGATTGTGTACTTAACTTTTCTTGAGTATAGAATGTAGACGTGTACTTTACTCAAACAATTGCTAATATTTTCTAAATTTCTATGGAGACTTATTAATTTTAGTATTTGCAATCAAAGTAGACATATTGAATAATATTTTATATAAATTATAACATTGTTGCATTAACTATGTGCACTGAGGACCCTATCAATAGTATAATGTAAAAATTATTCAAACCAGAGATTGCGTTCATCAGTTTCCCTTAGTATATAATTTTGTAGGCACGTCCTTTCCTCAGAAAATTGCTAATATTTTCTGAATTTCTAAGAAGACTTATCGATTTTTGTATTTACAATCAAAGTAGACATTTTGAAAAATATTTTATATAAATTACAACTTTGTTGCCTTAACCATGTGTACTGAGGACTTTATCGAAACCAAAAAAACCTACACCATCACTATTTTGAATTTAACAGCCCCCTGTTGCAAGTTTTAGCTCTAACCCGCCCCGATTTATCACATTTTTTTTAAATTATTTTTTATAAGTATTCCTATTTATCCAGCTATTCCCCAAATCCCCAGTTTTTGATTATCCGCTATTGTTGTAAAATATTTTTTAATAATCTCCCGACGAACATATTTTGACAGAATCAGCCGTAATATAAAAAGCGATTACGGATTCAATTCCCGTCCGACGATTCGAATCGATTCGATTAAATTTAAAATTTCATACGAATCCGTTTTAATATTTTCACATAAATTATTTTAAATTATATACGGGAAAAATTATTATATATACGCGGACTTTATGTACAGTGTATAGTAGTGTAAAGTTCGACGAGGATATTTCATTGTATTCAATATAAGTTGTTTGGTGTTAAAAAATAGTTTATGTGGTAAATTTGTACGAAATTAATTAATGTAGAATATTATGTAATAATATTAATAAATTGTGTAATAATAAATCAAGTTGTATATGAACTCTTAGTACTTTAATAACGCAAAACTGTTGAAATTAGGTGTGAGATTTGAGTGAAATGTAAAGGGTACGGAATCCTATTGGGTTATAGGGTCTTTGAGTATGATATTTGTAAAGTGCTCGTCGAGACCTTTCATTTGATACCCAACATGCATTTTTACTTTTTGGAACATTTTGACCCACTGTACTGTATATAGTATGAATCGACTTCGAATCGACTTCGACTCGACTCGCTTGTACGTTTATTTACTATATCTCTTGTAACTTTTGAACTATTTGTTTAATATGAATGAAGTATTTGACGAATTTGTTTAAAATTGATGTATCTATAATTTAGTGTTGCATTGTAGTATCTTAGCAGAACTGTATACTTTAAAATTGCATGAAAAACTAGAGAATTACTGTTATATTTTACTTGAATATGAAGGGTACGGAATCTCATTTGTTTTTAAGATCTTTAAGTATGATATTCAAAAAGTGCTCGTCAACACCTTTCATTTGATACCCAACATGCATTTTTACTATTTGGAACATTTTGACCCACTGTACTGTATATAGTACAAATCGACTTCGATTGGACATCGACTCGACTCGCTTGTGCATACTGAAAGTTCAGTATGAAATTTTTCAGTATATCTATTTTGATAACAAATACTAAAATCAATAAGTATTCTTAGAAATTTAGAAAATATTAGCAATTATTTGAGTAAATGACACGGCTACATTCAATATATATACTCAAGAAAACTTAAGTACACAATCTATATGGTTTGACAAATTTTTAAAATTATACTATTTGTACTAGAATACTGAAAATTCAGTATGAAATTTTTCAGTATATCTACTTTGATAACAAATACTAAAATCAATAAGTCTTCTTTGAAATTTTTAAAATATAAACAATTTTGTAGAAGTTATCAACAAAGTTTTGTACTACTTTGTATACTAAATTTGCAATTTAAACCAAAAAGCGAGAGGGGTGTAAAATTTGAACCAAAAAGGACTCTACTGACGAGCAAGATATATCCAAAATTTAAATAAAGAAGGGACTCTACTGACAAGCAAACTAAATCAGATTTTTTAACAAAGAAGGGACTCTACTGGAAAAAAAAAAGAAATTCAAGCAAAAAACTCTAATGACTAGCAAATAAATCTGAAATTAAAATAAAAAAAGACTCTACTGACGAGCAAGATATATCTAAATTTTGAACAAAGAAGGGACTCTACTGACAAGCAAACTAAATCAGATTTTTTAACAAAGAAGGGACTCTACTGGAAAAAAAAAAGAAATTCAAGCAAAAAACTCTAATGACTAGCAAATAAATTTAAATTAAAATAAAAAAGACTCTACTGACGAGCGAAATAAATCTAAATTTTGAACAAAAAAGGGACTCTACTGACGAGTAAACTGAATCTAAAATTCCAACAAAAAGACTCTACTGACGAGCAAAATAAAATTAAGTTTCCCAAGCAAAGTGTACATAAGTTTTACAAAAATGTAAAACAGACCTTCCGGTTTGATTAATTAATTTTAGGTTTGATTATTAGCAAATACTAAAATCGACAAGTATTTTTAAAATTTTGTTATATCTTCTTTAACTTCTAAACCATTCGATTTACATCAATGGTGTATTCGGCAAATATGTACTAAATTAATATATTTAAATATTACGTACAAGATTGTCTAATGTTATTAAACCCTACAGTAACTTGGTATATTTTAAAACAGTGTAGAGAATTCGAAATTAAGGTCAGATTCTAGTTAGATGTAAAGGGTATCGAACTCTATTGGGTTTTAAGGTCTATAATTATGATATTCGTAAAGTGTTCGTCGAGACCTTTCATTTGATACCCAACATGCATTTTGACCATATGACGTCATTATGAGTCTTTTTGACCCGTTGTACTATTTATAGCACGCAGCGTCTTTACTCTCAACTTGTTTGGTGCACTTGTTTATTATATCTCTTGTAACTTTTAAACCATTTAATTAATCTGAATGATGCATTTGGCAAATTTGTTCAAAATTCAATAATCTAGAATATTGTCTAATACTTTAAAGACCTACAAAAACATTATATACTTCGAAATTGCATTTGAAAATGAGTCAATGAATTCTTTGTTATACTATTTTCGAAATGGATTTGGTACTAGTTTCCAGTAAAATTTGGTAGTTTTAGTTTTTATGGTAATTATAGATGTTTTGCAGAATTATATATTCTAATTTTAGCGTTTTAGGATGTATAGTTGATATTGAAGGTGAAAATTATTTGTAGATTTTTTGGTAAATATATGATATACGGAAACCAATTGGATTTTAGGATCAATAAGTATGATATTTGTAAAGTGCTCGTCGAGACCTTTTATTTGATACCCCACATGCATTTTTACCATACGAAAAAATTTTGACCCACTGTACTGTTTATAGTACGAAGCGATTCGAACCGACATCGACTCGCTTGTGCATTTATTTACTATATCTCCTGTAACTTTTTAACTATTTGATTAAAATGAATGGTGTATTTGGCAAATTTGTTCAGATTTGAATGTACTACAAAATCGTCTAACATGAAACTACCCTACAGCTACTCGGTATACATATATAATAAAATGTATTTCAAGTGTATTCGAGTAGCACCATAGTAGCACGAAGTGAACAAAAGCCTATAACAACCAATTTTCATCAAAATTAATTAATTGCGAACACCAATAGAATACAACTTGAATTACATATATACATACATGAACTTATATGTATGTATGTATGTATAAATATGTTTGCATAAATTTTCTCGACATAAAGTGTTCGCCGCAAAGTGACATGTCACGCAATTGCAATGACATACATGATTCCATTTATTAATTCATCGTCGGAAATTTGCATATACGCATTTAATATATATATGATATAATATAATTCAATAGAAAACTAGACGACGACGACGTATTCGGTTTAAACAATGATAGGGCGAAGGGACTCTACTAAAAAAACAAATTGAATAATGTCAAAGTGGCTGTTTTTGTGATCTATTTATACTTCTTTTGTCAGTAGAGTCCTTTTTTACTAATTAACATCTCGCAGGGTAAGTTGTAGTAATCACAAAAAAATCGAAAATGAAAATTTTTATATGTACGGGAAGTACGAGTTGTTGTAGCTTCTTATAATAATAGACAATATTCTAGATAATTTAATTTTGAACAGTTTTGCAA
Organism: Ctenocephalides felis; assembly: GCF_003426905.1. Lineage (NCBI taxonomy): Eukaryota > Metazoa > Arthropoda > Insecta > Siphonaptera > Pulicidae > Ctenocephalides > Ctenocephalides felis. Next base: position 1,163,622 of record NW_020538040.1, on the reverse strand, counting down.
AATACTTTATTCAAATTAAACGAATAGTTTAAAAGTTACAAGAGATATGGTAAATAAATGCACAAGCAAGTCGAGTCGATGTTGATTCGAATTGTTTCATGCTATATTCAGTACATACAGTGGTTCAAAATGTTTTTATATGGTAAAAATGCATGTTGGGTATCAAATGAAAGTTCTCGACGAGTACTTCACGAATATCATAGAAACCAATAGAGTTCCAGATCCTTTATATTTAACTATCTTCAACACTAATTTCTAATCTTCAAGCTCTGTTTTAAAGTATACCAAGTTGCTGTAGGGTGTTATAATATTAAACAACTTTTTAGATAATTCAATCTCAAACAAATTTGTCGAATACATCATTCATATTAATCGAATAGTTCAAAAGTTACAAGAGATTTAATAAACAATTGCACAAGCAAGTCGAGTCGATGTCCAATCGATGTCGATTTGTACTATATACAGTACAGTGGTTCAAAATGTTTTTATATGGTAAAAATGCATGTTGGGTATCAAATGAAAGGTCTCGATGAGCACTTTACGAATATCGTACTTACAGACCTTAAAACCCAATAAGGTTCATAATATTTTATATTTACCAGAACATTTACAAGTAATTTGCAACTTCAAGACTATCTATACATCCTAGAACGCTAAAATTAGATTACATAATTCTATAAATCATTTATGATGATCACAAATACTAAAACAGCTAAATTTTACTGAAAACTAGTATTAAATCTATTTCCAAAAGAGTATAACAAATGATAATATAATAAGACTCATTTCATAACTCATTGGAAATATACTCATTTTCAAATGCAATTTCAAAGTATATAAGGTTTTTGTAGGACTTTACAGTATTAGACAATATTCTAGATTACTGAATTTTGAACAAATTTGCCGAATACATCATTCATATTAATCGAATGGTAATCGAAAGAGTTAAGAAATAAATGCATGAACAAAACGAGTCGAGTTCTGTACTATATAAAGTACAGACACTTAATTTAATAAGAGATTTAATAATTAAAAGCGCAAACAAATCGAATCGATTTCTGTACAGATTTTTTTTGATTATTTAATGTAATTTAATTTTCTTACCTATTTTATTACTACGTTTTGGGTTTATACAATATCTTCTTCATCAGAAACTGTTATACAAATTATGTATCTATATAGGAATAATGTTTGGTGCAAAATGCACTTTCCTTGTTTGCTCCAAACTTAATATACACTAATTAACGTTTTAGTACTTCCCTAAAATTCAGGAGTTTAGTTCAGGAGATGACCATGTGCATTTGCCAAACTACAAACTTACAAATTGCAACAGTTAAATGTTGCAATGTTGCACTATACTGCATACAAACATGTAATATTGTTGGTGATAATGTATTTATGTGTAATGGATTAATATGAATAATATGAATGACTATATAAATATAAATAATATGAATAATATACTTTTTGTATATGATAATACCCTACAACAACTCTATAAGTGCTCTAAAAAAAATAAAAATAATGCTCAAATTTTTGTTTTTTTTTATCAAATCGCTGACCGACACTTTGTTATTGAACCATTCATAACTTCTAAACCATTCGTTTAATATGAATGGTGTATTTGACAAAATTATTCAAAATTTAACAGTCAAAAATCTTGTCTAATATTGTAAAGCCGTACAGCAACTCGGTATACTCAAAAAAATAAATAAAATGCGCATGGCTAACATGATTCAAGTAATTTACAAAGAAGACGTTTATTTACCAAATTGTTAACTTCCCGTAGGGCAAGTTATAGTAATCGCAAAAAAATCAAAAATGAAAATTTTTATATATCTTTACGTTTCAGAGGTTTCTGAACATTTTGGCATACCTTAGAAAAAATGGATGTATGTGTGTGTGTGTGTGTGTGTGTATGTATGTATGTGTGTGTATGTATGGCGCGGATACAAATTTTCGTCGACGATTTCGGGAACACGGATCAACCGATTTGAATAATTCAAAAAACATTCGATTCGTATTGATAAGGAGACGTGCTGATTAGTTTTTGGCGAAGGCAGGTCTAGCCGTTCCAAAGATACGGGGCAAAAAGTGCCGAAAACGGTAACTCAGTTTTTAAGAGAACGAAGCGTCCGATTTGATATAATTCAAAAAAACATTTTACTTGTATTGACAAGATGAAGAATCGATAAATTTTCATGAAGGTAGGTCTAGCGGTTTCGGAGAGATCTAATGAAAAAAGTAAAAAAAAAATGCTATTTGGCGGTCAAAAAATGATCATTAGACATATGCACATCAAATTATCAGATATTTTATAGAGATTTTAACAATAAGTATAATTTTGGTTTACATTTCTATGGGTTCCGTACCAATGTTTACGCGTAGACGTCGACGCGGCGCTTACGCGGTTTGATATTTCGTCTTTATGCAGTTAAAGCAGTACGATTGCTTTGAAAAGAAAGTTCAGATCTTCTACAATATGTCAAAATAAAGAAAAAAAAATTTTTTTCAAAAAAAAAAATTAAATTTTTTTTTTTTTTTAAAAAAAATTTTTTCAAAAAAGTAATTTTTGTCCAATTTATAGTTTCTCAAAAATCTTATTTTTTCGAAGTAAAATTTTTTCAAAAATGTTAAAAAAATAAAATTTTTGGTACGGGAAGTTCCAGCAATTTGCCTTAAGGCACGATGCCTTAATTGCCTTAAGACAGAATTCCACTTACAGCTAGTTTATAATTTTCAACCATTCGATTAATATAAATAGTGTATTTGGCAAAAACCTTCAAAATTAAACAATCTACAAAATCGTCTAATATCTTAAGACTCTACATCAACTATTTATTACACAGATTCAATTTATAAATAACAAATTTATCACTGCTTTTAATTTGCGCACTATATATTTTTCTATCCTTATCTCTATTATTAAAATGATTAATAATAATTTGTTTATAAACAAATGCAATTGTTTATAATTGAATAATATTGTTTATAAGAACCTTTGGACGTTTTGATTTTTTTCCGAGTCGCAATTAATCCTTTTTTATTGCGAACGAATCGAATAAAAATGAATCATCTTCTGAAATTTACTCTACTAGGTATAGACGACGCGCTGGTGGAAAGTTTGGTGATAATATTATTATAAGGAAAAAATTTATTACAAAATTTTGAAGTATTACATGAAAAGAAAATGATTTAAGTTTTTGAAGAGAGATCTATTATTTAATACGGAGACAGATTTGTGAGTTTCAAAGTAAAATTGAAATATCTGAGATTGATTATAAATTTTGGAGCTTGATTAAAATTTTTTTTCGGATTTATTTCTATAATTTTTTAGATTGATTTAAAATTTTTGAAAATCTAGCTTAAATTTTTAGGATTGACTTGAAATTTCTGGGATGGATTTGTAATTTTGGAGATAGATTTTTGAGTTCTTAAAAAGAGAGTATTTTTGGAGATTGATTTGTAATTTTCGAGATTGATTATTATTTTTTTCGAGTTTATGTCTATAATTTTTGAGATTGATTTAAAAATTTTGAAAATCTAACTTAAATTTTCAGGATTGACTTGAAAATTCTGGGATTGATTTGTAATTTTGGTGATAGATTTTGAGTTTTTAAAAAGAGTGTGTATTTAGATTTAGATATAGAACTGCTTTAGATAATAAAATTTTAGACATCTATATGAAATTTTTGAGATTGATTTTCAACTTCAGATATTAAATTGCAAATTTAGAAATAAATTTGCAATTTTTATAGATTGATTTGCAAATTAAGGGATTAAATTTACATTTTTTAGATATTGATCTAAAATTTTTGAAGACTCTGTAATTTAGATCTATTTTGAAATTTTAGAGATTAATTTGTAAATTTATAGACTGATTTTCTATTTTAGAAATTGATATGCTATTTTAGAGATTGATTTACTATTTTAGAGGGTACATTGCAATTTTAGAGATTGATTTGCAATTTAAGGGATTAAATTTGTAATTTTTAGAGATTGACATAAAATTTTTGAAGACTCTGTATTTTAGATTTATTTTGAAATGTTAGAGATTGATTTGCAAATTTATAGACTGATTTTCTATTTTAAAGATTGATTTGCTATTTTAGAGATAAATTTGAAATTTTAGAGATTGATTTGAAATTTATTCCAATTATTTTCAACCAGCTCTCTTCCTATGAAATGATTTTAAACCTCTAAATGAGTCACCTCTTGTTGTATGTGTATTACACATAGAGAAATGACTCAGGTGCAACATGGAGCACGTTTTTTATATTTATTATTTGTATAGGAAGAAGTCGAGTTTATTATTTTAATTTCGATGTTTACTTGACCTAAAAACATTTGGGAGACCCTAAATGCAAGTCTCTATACTTTAAAATATATCTGGTGACGATAATTAAATAAATCGTCTGTAACTTTTGAACCATTTGATTCATCATGTATGAATACTGTATGTATCTGGTAAATTTGTTCTGAAATAAACAATTTAGTAATACGAATCCTTTCAGCAACTCAGTATACTCTACTTGGACCTTAGAATAAGTAAAATCATCTATATAATATTTTTTGCAACTTATATTTACCTTTGGGCAAATTTCTACCATCATCACCCCCAACTTTGTTCACCTAAAACTTCTATTATAGTTGAAGATGTTATTTCTCAAGTGTCCTCCTTATTCATAGGGGAACAAACTTTAGGGGAGTTTCGGGTATTTTAAACAAGTGGAATCGAAAATTAAACCATTCAAGGGAGACGAGGACAAGGACTTTTGGCAAGTGCCACTTGAAAACTACAAATGAACCATTATTGTGCGGAATCAAGGAGCGTAACTTTTGGGGAAAATGAAAATTTTGTAGTACGAGTTGGGTGCATTATGTTATATTTTGGTTGAAACTAGCTGTAAGTGGAATTCTGTCTTAAGGCAATTAGGGCATCGTGCCTTGAGGCAAATTGCTGGAACTTCCCGTACCAAAAATTATTATTTTTTTAAAAACGATTAACGATTTTGAAAAAAAATTACTTCGAAAAAATAAGATTTTTGACAAAACAATTAGACAAAAAATTACTTTTTTTCGAAAAAAAAAAATTTTAATTTTTTTTTTTTAAATTTTCTTTTTTTTGAAAAAAAAATGTTTTCTCTATTTTGACATATTTTGAAAGATCTAAACTTTTTTTCAAAGCAATCGTACTGCTTTAACTGCATAAAGACGAAATATCAAACAGCGTAAACATTGGTCCCCGTCGACGTCTAACGCGTAAACATTGGTACGGAACCCATAGGAATGTAAACCAAAATTATACTTATTGTTAAAATCTCTATAAAATATCTGATAATTTGATATGCATATGTCTAATGATCATTTTTGACCGCCAAATGGCATTTTTTTTTACTTTTTTTATTAGATCTCCGAAACCGCTAGACCTGCCTTTATGAAAATTTGATCGGTTCTTCACCTTGTCAATACAAGTAAAATGTTTTTTGAATTATTAAAATCGGACGCTCCGTTCTCTTAAAAACTGAGTTACCGTTTTCGGCACTTTTTGCCCCGTATCTTCGGAACGGCTAGACCTGACTTTGCCAAAAACTAATCAGCACGTCTCCTTATCAATACGAATCGAATGTTTTTTGAATTATTCAAATCGGTTGATCGGTGTTCCCGAAATCGTCGACGAAAATTTGTATCCGCACATACATACACACGCACACACACACACACACACGCGCACGCACGCACACATACACATACATTCATTTTTTCTAAGGTATGCCAAAATATTCAGAAACCTTTGAAACGTCGAGAAAAGTAAAAATTTTCATTTTCGATTTTTTTGCGATTACTATAACTTGCCCTACGGGAAGTTAATAATTTTTGTGCATTTGTTTATTAAATATTTTATAATTTTTAGAACTATTACGTCAATTGAGTGGTTCAAAAGTTATAATAATGCACACCATTATTTAATACCTATAAACGATATAAGATTTAAATGCACTCGCATTAAATGTCTATGTTCGAGAGCGATTTTAAAGTATACAGAGTTGTTGTAGGAATTTAGTGTATTTAAAAATATTATAGACAATTGAATTTTGTACAAATTCTCCGAATATTTCATTAAATTTGGACAAACGGTTTAAAAGTTACAAGAGTTAGAATAAATAAATGCACCAGTACTTAGCATGTTAATTACGCGTTGTGATTGTAGCGTACTATATATATATATATAGTACAGCGGGTCAAAAAAGACCTTTGATGACGTCATATGACAAAAATGCATGTTGGGTATCAAATGAAAGGTCTCTACGAGCACTTCACGAATATCATGATTATAGATCCAAAATCCCAAAAGGGTTCCATACCCTTTATATTTAACAAGAATCTAACACTAATTTCGAAGTTTTAGCTCTGTTTTAATGTTTACCAAGTTGCTGTAGGGTTTTTTAATATTAGACAGCTATGTAGATTATTTAACTTCGAACAAATTCGCCAAAAACATCAGTCATTTCAATCGAATGGTTTAGAAGTTACAACAGATTTAAGCGATAAATGCACCAGCGAGTCAAGTCAATGTCGATTCGAATTGCTTCGTACTTAACTTATAGTTTCGATTGTGATTTTAAAGTATACCGAGTTGCTGTAGAGCTTTATAATATTAAACAATAAACTAAATTATTTTGTTTTGAACAAATTTGCCAAATACATCATTTATATTAAGCGATTAGTTTAGAAGTTACACGAGGTATAATAAATATATGTACAAGCGAGTCGACTCGATGTCGATTCGAATTGCTTCGTACTATATATAGTACAGTTGGTCAAAATTTTGCAATATGGCATGTGGGGTATCAAATGAAAGGTCTCAAAGAGCACTTTACGAATATCATACTTACGAACCCTTAAAACTCGTGGAGTTTTGTAAACTATGTAACTAACAAGAATCTAAAAGTAATTTTTACAATCAGGATAAATCACATGTTCCATAACAATACTTATTAGATTGTATACCTAATTCGACTAAGAAAATACACCTATATGCACCTGAAAACTAAAACTTCTAAATTTTACTTGAAATATTTAACAAATCGATTTCAGTGAGCAAAAAAATAATTACTCTCATTTTCAAAAGCAATTTTCAAGTATATAAAGTTAATCTGAGACTTTGTGTTCTATGACAATTTTATAGATAATTCAATTTAGAACAATCTTGCTGAAAACATCATTTATATTAATCAAAGGGTTTAAAAGTTACAACTGATTTAATATTTAAATGCACAAGCGATTCGATGTCGACTCGAGTCGCCTCGTACTATATACAGTACAGTGGGTCATAATGTTTTTGTATGGTAAAAATGCATGTGGGGTATCAAATGAAAGGTCTTGACGAGCACGTTACGAATATCGCATCTTTTAACCCTAAAACCCAATAGGGTTCCGTATATTATATATTTACCAAAAAAATTACAAGTAATTTGCACCTTCAAAATCAATTATACATACTAGAACGCTAAAATCCGAATATATAAATTTATAAATTATCTAAAACTACCACCAATAATAAAACTGCTAAATTTGACTAAATGCTAGTACCAAATCAATTTCCAAAAGAGTGCAACGAAATATAAATTGACTCATTTTCAAATGCAATTTTAAGTATATAATATTTTTGTAGGTATTCTAAGTATTAAACAATATTATAGATTATTTAATTTTAAACAAATTTGTCAAATACATCATTTAGATTTATCAATTGGTTTAATAGTTACAAGAGATATAATAAACAAATGCACAAACGAGTTGAGGATAAATGTGCTGCGTGCTATATATAGTACAGCGGGTCAAAAAGACCCAAAATGACGTCATATGGTCAAATTGCATGTTGGATATAAAATGAAAGGTCTCGACGAGCACTTTACGAATATCATAGTTATAGACCCTAAAAACCAATAGGGTTCTGTACATTAAACATCTTCCATATATTTACTAATGATTTATCATTTTTCTATGCTATTTTAAGCTAGAGTGACTTATGTTATTAGAGAGTATTAAAAATTATTTAATTTTAAACAAATTTGCCGAATACACCATTTAAATTAAATGAATATGAATTAATATGAAAATGAATATATGCAGTACAGTGGGCCAAGAAGACTCATGATGACGTCATATAGTAAAAATCCATGTGGGGTATCAAATGAAAGGTCACGACGAGCTCTTTACGAATTTCATAGTTACAGACCTTAAAAACCAAGACAGTTGTATCATTTATATTAAACTACAATCCAACACTAATTCTTAAATTTGAGCTTTGTTTTAAAGTATACCGAGTTGATGTAGGAATAGGCAATATTGTAGTTTGTTTAATAAGGAACAAATTTGCTAAATGCATTAATCGATTGGTTTAAAAGTTATTAGCGATTTAATACATAATTGCACAAGCGAGTCGAGTCGAGTCGATGTCGATTCGCACTATATACAGTACAGGGGGTCATATTGTTACAATATATCAAAAATGCATGTGGGGTATCAAATGAAAGGTATCGACGAGTACATTACGAAAATCATAGTGACAAACCTTGAAAACCCACAGGGTTCCGTATATTATATATTCAAACCGCACAAGCAAAACCATTGGATATTAAAACTTCTGATTTTCACTAAAAACAATTACCAAATCAATTTCCAAAATCATACAGCTTGTTTTTCTTCCCAGTAATCGGTTTCATCAGATTTCCGGCCGAGTGAATTCCTCGCTTGTGACTCACCTCGTCAAAGGCAGAGGTATGGGTTAAAAAACTATCCGGTTAACTCCTGCCGGTTAATTCACGCTCAAATTAACTAATTTTCGATTGTTCGCAAGTCGAATGCAAGTCTTGTCGGTGATTCTTTGTCCTAGAAAGTTGGAATGGGTTGGATCTGTTGCCTATTATTGGCGACAATAGACGAGTTGATTCGAGAGGGAAATGTAATTATTAGATACAACAATGATGGGTTGTTAGGGTAAAGGTGGTATATAACAGATTTTTTTAACAAATCTGACTTTTTTGGCATTCGAGCTTTGGGGAAAGTTTTTTGTCACGTTGATATCTAATTTGGACAAAATCAATTAGTCCACAATTTATTATTTTTCTTAAAAAAATATATAGTTTTACTGTGGTAGAGGTGTACAGCATTTTTTTTTGAAGGCCTGTCAAAGAAATATTAATTAGTTGTAAAGTTTTTTGTCATAACTTTAAAACTGTTTTATTTATATTTTTGTCAAATATTTAAACAATTAAATTATACAATAAATTACATTAAAAATAAGGTAATATTGTCTTATGTTGAAAGTCTCTATAATATTTTGGTATACTAATATAATTCAACAAAAAAATGAAATTATATTATATTATCTCGAGTTAATATAGCAAGACATCGGCATATTTATTGATTCAATCTTTCATAACTTCTCAACCAATCGATTAATATGAATAATGTATTAGACAAATTTGTTTAAAATTAAATAATCTAAAACTTTGTCTAACATTATAATAACGTCAAGCCACTTAATTTTGTACAAATCGACAGCAAAATGTAGAAAACAACTTGGGTTTTCTTTAAAGATATTGAATGCGTGGATAAAGATATTGAATGCGTAGAACAGTGGATTCTTTATTTTATAATTTTAACTAAAAAAGAACTTTACCGATGAGCAATATTTAGACAAAAGAGTTAAAAAATATATAACATTTTTAATTATAGTAAAATTATTCCTCAGACATTGGACTTAGGAATTAAATTAAGTAATTTGACTTTATTCATTATTTTGTTTTTTCAAGATGTTGCTCGTTCGTAGAGTTTTTTATATCAAATTATTGCCAGCACTTGTTAGCGTCATTCAATTTAGAACAAGTTCACTAATTATATCATCCATATTAAATGAATGGTTTAAAAGTTATAAGTGCTACAATAATCTATAAAATCGAAGCGAGTAGCTCAAGAGATAGTTTTTCTGTTTTAAATGACATAAGAGTAAACCGAGAAGATGTAGGGCATTATTGCATTAGAAAATATTATATATTATCTAATTTTGAACAAATTTGTCGAAAACACTATTTACTTGAAACTGATAATTTAAAAGTTACATGCGATTTAATAAACAAATGCACAAGCGCGTCGACTCGATGTTGATTCGAATTGCATCGTACTATATACAGTACAGTGGGTCAAAATGTTCCAAATAGTAAAAAAAAAACATGTGGGGTATCAAATGAAAGGTCTCGACGAGCACAATACGAATATCATAGTGATAGACCTTAAAAGCCAATAGGGTTCCGCAATCTTTACATTTACCTATAATCTAGCACTTATTTCCAATCTTCTGGTCTATTTTAAAGAATACCAAGTTGTTGTAGGGGTTTTTGATATTAGACAATATTTTAGATTATTCAATTTTGAGCAAATTTGCCTAAAATACCATTTACGTCAAACTAATAGTTTAAAATTTGCATACGATTTAACAAAGAAACCGAGTCGAGTCGAAGTCGATTCGAAGTTGCTTCGTACTATATACAGTACAGTGGGTCAAATTGTTCCAATATAGTAAAAATGCATGTTGGGTATCAAATGAAAGGTCTCAACGAGCACATTACGAATATCATAATTAAGTGAATTTTCAAGTTCCTTTTTAAAGTATAACTAGTATTATATATATATAGTTTCAGAGCTTTCTATTATAAGCAAAAATTGCAAATGATTACTTTATTTAATTTAAAATTCCAGTACCCAGTATAAAAAAAACTGCAAATTTATGACTAATCGATTTATTATTTCCGTTTGAGTAAACAAAAAGCTTTTTCCACTCCAGACAATTTCGTATGAATTTTTGATAATTTTATTTACCAAGTCTGAAAGCTTTGATAGATAAATTATAAATGCGTTTTTATTGTTTTCTAATTTATTTCACTAATTAATTGACTATTACAAATAACATGTATGTCTCTTACGCATCAATAAATAAATCAATAAGTTATTTTTTCTATTTTGGCTTCTTTGTATTTTAGTATTGCAATTTGTTTTTATTTAGAAATTCGTCGAAACAAAGTATGCAAAGTTAATCGCATCTTTTTATACTGAGTACTTAAAAACTTGCAAAGTTTTTAATTAAGTGATGAAAATCGAGATGAATTTCAGTGAAAAAACTTTGGTAATTTATAAAAATCAGTATATATAAACTTTGTACTAAATTAACACGTACTATTTATTCAGCAGCTTTTATGCATTTTTTATTACATATCTTGTACCTTTTAAATCATTCGATTAATATGCACGATGCATTTGACAAATTTGATTAAATTTATAGTTTCTGTAATATTGTGAGGTATTATAAGGTCAAAGCAGTACAGTATGTTTTAAAGTTGCATATGAAACTTCAAAATTTACTTCAGATTTTAGTTTAATATAAAGAATATGGAACCCTATTGGTTTTTAGGTTCTATAAGTATGATATTTGTAAAGTGCTTGTTGAGACCTTTTATTTGATACCCCACATGTATTTTTACTATTTGGAACATTTTGACCCACTGTACTGTATATAGTATGAAACGATTCAAATTGACATCGACTCGACTCGCTTGTGCACTTACTTATTAAATCTTTTGTATCTCTTAAACTATTCGACTAATTGCAATGATGTATCTGACAAATTTGTTCTAAATTAAATTCTCAAGAATATTGTCTAGTATCTGAAAGCTCTATAGCAACTCGGTATACTTTAAAATCGTTCTCCAACACAGATATTTAATGCTAGTGTAGTTATTCATTGCATCGTTTGTAGATCTTAAACCATTCTATTAGTATATTTGTGGTATGAGACGAAGTTGTTCCAAATTATGTAATATATATATATATATATATATATATATATATTATATGTCTATTATTCCCGCCGCAATCAGTTCCTGATTTTTAATTACAGACCTCTGAAAAACCTTTAATTACGTCCTCGATTGCATAATAATAAACTTTTTCGCGGCCTCTAATTAATATATACGTTTCGAATCGACAATAAATACCATCTATCCTTTGATTTCTTTCCTCTACTTTATAATGAAAAACTTAAAATATAAATCAGAAATGAATCGAGAGTAATTAGCGCAAAAAATACCGCGCTAACCCTTTTGCGATAATTATAAAGCAAAAGTTTTATTTATGGGAAAGAAAGTTGTTTGGTGCAACTTGCCAAGAGAAAGAAAATACGAAATTTGCTTGTCAGTAGAGTTCTTTATATCTCCTAGAAAGATAGGTATTTGTCGATAGAGTTGTTTTTTTTTTTCATCATTCAGGTCAATATTCTACTTGTCAGTAGATTGTTTTTTTTAACCTTTTATTCTTAATTTTGATTTAATTTTAAAGCTTGTATGTCAGTAGAGTCCTCTTTTTCTTGTCTATAACAAAATTTAATTTGCTTGTTAGTATAGTCCAATTTTTTTTTTAATTTTCAAATTTAAATTTCTAATTTTTAAATTTAAAATATCTGATTTTTTCAAAGTATTAAGAAAATGTTAAATTGTTTTTCACGATACCGGAAGTTCCAGCAATTTTCCTAAAGGCGCGATGTCATGCACCACTAGTTTTTAAACAAATTTATCGAATATTTTATTCATTTTGGATAAATGGTTCAAAAGTTACAAGGGATTTAATGAATAAATGCACCAACCATTCATTACGTCAAATATTGTGTTTTTTCTGGTAATTGATTTGTTTGTCAGTATATTATATTTTTGCTTGTCAGTAGAGTCCTATTTTGTTTCTGAAATTGTTAAGTAATTTGCTCGTGAGTAAAGTCCATTTTTGTTTTTTTAAATTTTTAATTAATTTGCTTGTCACTAGAGTCCTTTTTTAGATTTTTCGAAATTGTTTTTTAATTTGCTCGTCTTTTTTGGGTTTTTAAATTGTAAATTCATTTGCTCGTCGGTAGCGTCCTTTTTTGGTTTTTCTAAATTGTTAACTAATTTGCTCGTCAGTAGAGTCCTTTTTTGTTTTCCGAAATTGTTAATTAATTTGCTCGTCAGTAAAGTCCTTTTGCAATGTTCTAAATTTTTTATCGAATTGCTCGTTAGTAGAGTCCTATTTTGTGGTTTTTAAGTTGTTAATTAATTTGCTCGTCAGTAGAGTCCTTTTTTGGGTTTTTCTAATTGTCAATTAATTTGCTCGTCAGTAGAGTTCTATTTTGGTTTTTAAAATTGTTAATTAATTTGCTCGTCTGTAGAATCATATTTTGTATTTTTTTTAAATGTTAATTAATTTGCTCGTCACTAGAGTCCTTTTGTGTTTTTCTAAAATGTTGATTAATTTGCTCGTCAGTAGCGTCCTTTTTTGTTTTTCGAAATTGTTAATTAATTTACTCGCCAGTGGAGTCCCTCTTTTATAATATTTTAATAACAATAATAATAATGTTATAAATTATATATTAATGATAGAAAAGAACTTGACTATACAGTTGGTCTGAATCCGATACACTACTAGTTCCTTAATTCAATTATTTTAATATCGATTTCGAATTGAGTAATATAATATTTCCGTCTAAAGTCGTCATCGTCATTTCGATGTAATTGCATGTTTGTGAAAATCACTCGGAATATATCATATTGGATTGTCTTTTGTCGACTAAGGTATAATTTCATTTGATTACCCCGAATTAAATATTACGCCGGAGCAACCCCTAACTACAAAAACTACCCTTCGTTAGGGCGGAGACACATGACACACACACAGTGGTAAATGATTATTAAGTAGTCTCTAGGTAAAATGTCCTTTTTTGTGACCACTAGGTATAAAATTTCATTTAAGAATTATTTAGAAAATGCAAAAAAACTCTACTGACGAGCAACCTAAATCTCGATACAAAAATAAAAAATATACTTATGTACAAATGAAACTGTTTGCTTGTCAGTAGAGCTCTTTCTGTATTTTGCAATTTGTGTGTGTGTAAAAATTTGGAAAAAAAGGTATATAAAATTGGCTAATGGTTTTTAAGGTCCTTAATTATGATATTCGTAATGTGCTCGTCGAGACCTTTCATTTGATACCCAACATGCATTTTTACCATATGACGTCATCAGGAGTATTTTTGACACACTGTACTATATATAGTACGTTACAATCACAACATGCAATTTTTTTTGCTAAGTGGTAGTGCATTTATTTATTATACCTTTTGTAACTTTTAAACCGTTCGTCCAAATTGAATGAAATATTTAAAGGATTTGTTCAAGAATAAATTGTCCATAATGTTTTCTAATACACCAGAGACCTACATCAACTCGGTTTACTTTGAAATCGTTATCAAACATCGACATTTAATACGAGTGCACTTATTTGTTATATTGTTTATAACTTTTGAATAATTCGTTTAATTTCAATAGTGTCTTTAGCAAATTTATACAAAATTAAATAATTTAAAATATTGTCCAACATTATAATGACCTACAGCAACTGGGTAAATTTTAAAATTACAATTAAACACAAAATTATTTCGGACGATTTTATTACGCGTTTACTTTGTGTGCCCACGTTTTAGTGCACATATAAATAAGTAAATATATATATATATATATATATATATATATATATATATACGTATAATTATCGAATCGAGTCTAAAAAATTTACCTAGCCACCTACTGTATAATTATTATTACGTAACAGTACCCTTCGTATAAAGGGTCATAGGGTCATCCGGCAATAATTCTATGGAAAAAAGTTAATACAATAATTTGAACCCTATCGATGACTTCAATGATTATATGATTAGATGACATAATTATATATACGTATATATATTCGATCGAGCACTCGTAATTTGCATAGGGGAATAATAAATAATTTATTTGGTAATGAAAACTCGCATTTATGTACTGGAGCACTTTTCCAATTCGAATTTTGTGAAAACTATTGAAAAATATGAAAATGCCGCCAAGCTAAGCACAGTATAAGTGAAAATGTCGCACAGAATTATTTGCAAATGAGTTTAGACTGTGACTATACGGGAGCACTTTTTCAATTTTGTGTAAATTATTAGGCAACTATTTTTTTTAATTGCATTCGAAATGAAATGACGATTGTTAATGTTCCGGAAATAAATTGATTTATTTATGATTTACATTTGATTTGCTCAGATATAACAAGATAGCAAAAATTATGAGAGTAGCAGTATTTGTGTAATAATATATTTGAAAACGTTTAGAATTTCTCGGATATTTCATTACGGTACGGGAAGTTCCAGAAATTTGCCTTAAGGCACGATGCCATGCACCACTAGTTTAATTTTTCAACTCAAAATGTAATTTTGAAATTGCTCCAGTACCGTAGCAGTCTAAACACTTTTCCAAATAAATTTGTACCAGGTTGTTACTTAGACTATGCCTAGTTTAGATCATTTTACAATTTTTTTTCATTAAAAAATGACATTTTTATAATAATTTATATAAAATTTGAAAATTGCTCCAGTACAGTAACAGTCTAAACGCACGCGCAAATATATTTGTACAGGGTTGTTACTTAGACTGTGCTTAGATTGCCTCATTTTTCATTTTTTTCAATAATTTTCTTAAAATTGGAAAAGTGCACCCGTACAGTCACATTCTAAACGCACTCATGAAAACATTTGTACCGCGTTGTCACTTAGACTGCGCCTAGTGAGGGTCATTTAACATATTTCTATAATTTACATAAAATTTGAAAAGTGCTCCGGTGAAGTAACAATCTAAACGCACTTGCGAAAACATTTATACCAGGTCGTCACTTAGACAGTGCTTAGCCTGGTTAATTTTCGTTATTTTTACTTAAAAATGACATTTATTTATTTATTCATAAGCAAGCCGCAATCAATAATAATAAAACTATTAAAAATGTGAAAATGCCGCCAAGCTGAGCACAGTATAAGTGAAAATGTCGCACAGATTTATTTGCAAGTGCCATTAGACTGTGACTATACGGGAGCACTTGTTCAATTTTGTGTAACTATTAGGCAACTATTTTTTTTTTTGAAATTGAATTCGAAATGAAATGACGATTAACGTTAATGTTTTATTGGAGATAAATTGATTTATAGCAAAAATAATGAAAGTTACAGTATTTGTAATAATATATTTGGAACCGTTTAAAATTTCTCGAATAATTCATTACGGCACGGGAAGTTCCAGCAATTTGCCTTAAGCCACGATGCAATCAAACACCACTAGTTTGATAATTAACGCTTGATTGGAAAAGTGCATAAAGAAGTTGCACTTCAAATATAATTTTTTTAAATCCTTATTTTATGTCTACCCTAACAATAAGATAAAAACTTGATTCTTATCTGGGTTATAAAACATTATTGCTTCCCGCGTCAATCACAAAATGCATTAAGAAGTTGCACTTCAAAACTCGTTTATTTAAATTCTTTGTGTTATTGCTTCTAAAAGTTAACGTCGCAGTTAAAACTAGCAGCAGCAATTTGCTGCAGCAATAATAGCTTACAGCTAACAAGCTGCAGAAGGATTCATTTAATTATTTCGCATATAAGTCTCGCTCGGATTTAATTAGATGAAATATGGAAAATGACACGAGGACAGGTCCGGACGATATAAACTCGTTATTTAAAGTAAACCGAGTTGCTGTAGGGCTTTATGATGTTAGACAATATTTTAAATTATTTAATCTTGAACAAATTTCTCGAATACATCATTCATATTAAGCAAATGGTTTAGAAGTTATAAACAATATTAGAAACCAATGCTTTTTAATAAAAATAAATTTGTTTATGTCGTAAGTCTTGTTCTAAACGTTTTTAAAGTATACCGAGTTGCAGTATGGCTTATAATGTTCGACAATATTTTAACTTATTTAATTTTGAACAAATTTGCCAAAGACATCATTCATATTAAGCAAATGGTTTGGAAGTTACAAGAGATTTAACAAATAAATGCACACGCGAGTCGATTCGACGTCGATTCAAATTGTTTCGTACTATATACAGTACAGTGGGTCAAAAAGACCTTTGATGGCGTCATATGACAAATATGCATGTGGGGTATCAAATGAAAGGTCTCGATGAGCACATTACGTATATCATACTTAGAGACTCTAAAAACCAATAAGGTTCTGTACATTACAAATAAACAATATTCTTGTTGATATAGTTATTTCTTTTCCTTCATGTTTTAATTTAATTGGCTTATTGGTAGCACTCTTTGTATCTTGTAGGTCATTATTTACCTTCTAAATAAAAAAAATAAAATTGCTTGTCAGTAGAATCCTCTCTTGATTCAAGTAAGATTTGTTACTCTAATAATTATATATAATATTCAATATTAATATTTTTCAAATTTAATTTTTATATAATAATAATATCAATTTCTTTCTTCAAATGAAAGCAAAATTTGATCGTCAGTAGTGTCTTTTTGACCATTTAAGTTTAGATTCAGTTTTGTTACCGGAAGCGTTTGCTAATTAAATGATTTACTTGTTAAAAAATTCTCGGTTTTTTCTCATGTCGAGATTTGGTTTTTGCGTCAGTAGAGTCCTTTTTATCTTCCAATGCATTATGATATTAGACAATATTTTAGATAATTCAATTGTGCACAAATTTGGCGAATACATGATTCAAATTAAGCGAATGGTTTAAAAGTTACAAAAGATTTAGTAAATAAATGCGCCACTACTTAGCAATAAAATTACATGTTGGGATTGTACCGTACTATCTACAGTACAGCGGGTCAAAAAGACCCTTGATGACATCATATGACAAAAATGCATGTGGGGTATCAAATGAAAGGTCTCGACGAGCACTTTACAAATATCATACTTATGAACTCAAAAAATCAAAAGGGTTCCGTACCCCTTACATTTAACCAAATACTAAAATTTTTTTATATGTTTTAAATGCGTTTTTAAAGTATATCGAGTATCTGTTGAATTATACAATATTAGACAGTATTGTAGAGAATGTAATTTTGAATAAATTACATCATTCATATTAATCGAATGGATTAAAAGTTACAAGAGATTTGAGAAATAAATGCACAAACAAGTCAAATCGATGTTCACACAAAGTTGCTTCGTACTATATACAGTACAGTGGGCAAAATTTTTTTATACAGTAAAAATGCATGTTAGGTGTCAAATGAAAGGTCTCGACGAGCACTTCACGAATATCAAACTTAAAAATCTTAAAAACCAATAGGGTTCCATACCTTTATATTCAACTTCAATCTAGTTGTAATTTTTAGTATTTTTTGCCCATATGTATTATACCGAGTTACTTTAGAGATAAATGCTATTAAACGATATTCTAGAGAATTTAATTTCCTATAGATTTCCCTAATATATCATTGATATTAATCAAATGGTTTAAAAATTACAAGAGATTTAGCAAATAAATGCACAAGCGAGTCGAGTCGATATCGATTCGAATTGATTCGTACTATATACAGTACAGTGGGTCAAAATGTTCCAAATATTAAAAATGCATGTGGGGCATCAAATGAAAGGTCTTGACGAGCACTTTACGAATATCATACTTAAACATCTTAAAAACCAATAGGGTTCCATACCTTTATATTCAACTTCAATCTAGTTGTAATTTTTAGTATTTTTTGCCCATATGTATTATACCGAGTTACTTTAGAGATAAATGCTATTAAACGATATTCTAGAGAATTTAATTTCCTATAGATTTCCCGAATATATCATTGATATTAATCAAATGGTTTAAAAATTACAAGAGATTTAGCAAATAAATGCACAAGCGAGTCGAGTCGATATCGATTCGAATTGATTCGTACTATATACAGTACAGTGGGTCAAAATGTTCCAAATATTAAAAATGCATGTGGGGCATCAAATGAAAGGTCTTGACGAGCACTTTACGAATATCATACTTAAACATCTTAAAAACCAATAGGGTTCCATACCTTTATATTCCACTTCAATCTAGTTCTTATTTTTAGTATATTTTGCCATTATGAAGTATACCGCAGAGATGAATGCTATTAAACAGTTTTCTAGAGAATTTAATTTCCTGTAGATTTCACTAATACATCATTTATATAAATCAAACGGTTTAAAAACTACAAGAAATATCGTAAATAAATGCACAAGCGAGTCAAATCTATGTCGATTCAAATTGATTCGTACTGTATACAGTACAGTGGGTCAAAATGTTCCAAAAAGTAAAAATGCATGTTGGGTATCAAATGAAAGGTCTCGACGAGCACTTTACGAACATCATGACTCGGTACAGATCAGAGACACGGACTCTCATAAACTGAAATCTAATACTAAGAAGTCGACTCATATTAAAATCATTGAAAACGTTAGAACTCTTATTCTGAACACAAACACAAAAATGCATAATTATTTATCAAAAGGACTTTACTGACGAGCAAACTGTATACATTTCTCTCGTTGACCGTTTGTTAATTACAACGACCGACAGTCGAGAAAACACTTTTGAAGCGCGAAAATTCAAATTGCAAATTGCAAATTGCAAATTACACGAATCGCACAAATTGTACGAGTCGTACTACGAATATGACTACTTTTATATCATATAAAGTAGAAACGAAGCCAGTCGGAATGAAATAATAAGCTGACGATGTGTACTGAAGTGGTCCGGTGGTTAACGTACTTGCAAAAAGGATAATTTGCAATTTGCAATTTGCAATTTAGAATGAGCAATTCGTACACGTTTTGTGTTTTATACGACGACATGTTATCATTTACACGGCTTTTTATTACAGCATCATAATTGTGACAAAAGTGTAGTAGACACGAAAGGGCTAAAAGTAATGTCGATTTTTATATCTGATGTCGAAATTATTTTATTAACTGTTTTTAAAAATTCACACTAAAAAGATTAAAATCTTAAAATTAATGCTATGAAAGACAAAGAAGGGACTCTACTGACGAGCAAATTAAATATTTAAATAAGTAATAAAAAATGGACTCTACTGACGAGCAAATAAAATATTTAGATAGAATATAAGAAAAGGGACTCTACTGACTTGCAAATTAAATACTTCGACGGTAAAGGAAAAAAGTGGACTCTACTGACGGGCAAATTAAATATTTAGTTAGAAGATTAAAAAAGGGACTCTACTGACGACCAAACTCAATCTCGATGAAGAATATTAAAAAAGGGTCTCTACTGACTAGCAAATTGAATATCTTGACAAAAGTTAAAAAAGGACTCTACTGCAGTAGAGTTTTTTAACTTCTGACGGGCATACTAAATATATATAGAAAACAAGATAAGAACTCTACTGACGAACAAGCTAAAAATAGAAATAGAGTATATGAAAAGGACTCTACTGACAATCAAATCAAAAATAAATCTGAAATATTATAAAAGAGGACTCTACTGACGAACAAAATTACTAGAAAATTAAATAATTAAAACAAAAAAAAAGATTTTACTGACGAGCAAGCAAATAGAAAACAAGATATGGAAGAGCAAGCTTAAAATCGACCTAGAGCATATGAAAAGGATCAAACTAAGAATAGATCTAAATATGATAAAAGGACTCTACTGACAATCAAATTAATTAGAGTAATTTAGAAGATAAAACAAACACTCTACTAACCAGCAAATTAAATGATAAAAGACTCTACTGACTAGCAAATTAAGAATCGACCTGAAAGTTTATTGACGAGCTAAATAATTACTATCCTAAGCAATGCAAAAAGAACTTTACTGACGAGCAAATTAGTCACTTAAAAGATTATAATAGGGCCCTACTATAATAGGGACGGTTAATCTAAAAATAGACCTACAGTATAAGAGCAGAACTCTACTAATCGACCTAAAATATAATAAAAGGACTCTACTGAAGATCAAGCTAAAAATCTGTATAAATTATAAGAAAAAGAATTTATACAGTGGTCCAATCATACGACCTTGCGTAACTCCCACTCTCAAACTTAACGGCTTTATTTTATTTTATTGTTTATTTATTTACTTGCTTTTTAACTAAATATTTACTTAAAATGGCATAAAAACGAAAAAATTTCAATAATAAAATATTTTAGTTCAAAAAAATTGGATTTTAAAGCAATGTAATTTTTTAGAATTTTTGAAACATACACTTCACCGTGAAAGATAGACACAAAAAAATAAAATCAAAATTATGTAAAATATTGGTATTAATTAAATTTAATTACATTTGGATATAAAACCTCCGGTGGATCGAAACTTTTCGGACATCACTACTTAATTAGGAATATTCATGAAAAGGGGTTTTCTGTGTAATAAAAAACAATCCCTTAACGAATTTACTTTGACACTACTTTTCTATGATTCGCTCGAAAAATAAAAGTACATCTTTCATAATAATAAAAAAAGAAATAAACCTGATGTACTATTTATAGTACAGAAACTACATTAAACAAGTTTATGTGCATTTAGTTATTGTGTCTCTTGTAACTTTTAAACCATTCGATTAATATTGATAATGCATTTAGAAAATCTGTTAAAATTCAGTAATGTAAAACATTATCTAATATCATAACATCATACAATAACTCGGAATACTTTTAGAACGCAAAATAACATCTAAATTACGTCTCAGGTTTCAATTGAATATAAAGTGTACGGAACCCTGTTGTTTTTTGAGATCTATAATTATGATATTCGTAAAGTGCTCGTCTAGACCTTTCATTTGATACCCCACATGCAGTTTTACCATATGACGTCATCAAGGGTCTTTTTGACCCGCTGTACTATATATAGTACGTCACAACCAGTACATGTAATTAACTTGCTAAGTAGCGGTGCATTTGTTTATTCAAATTGTTGTAACTTTTGAACCGTTTGTCGAAATTGAATAAAATATTTGGTGAATTTGTTTAAAATTAAATTGTCTGTTATGTTTTTCAATACACCAAATACCTAGAGCAACTCGGCATACTTTAAAATCGTTGTTGAACACAGATTTTTTACTATTCTTTGTATTTACAGCTATTTACAGCTTCTTGTATCGTTTGTAGAACTTAAACCATTCGATTAGTATAATTGTGATATGAGACAAAAATGTTGAAAATTAAATAAACTACAAATTTTTCTAATTGTTTATGATGGAAGTCTCTAAAACAACTCGGTATACTCTAAAATTACAATTGAAAATTTAGGTTTCGTTGGCTTTTGGCTGTATTTTGTACACGTATAACGAGATATATTGATTATATTTTGTATAACTTCTAAACCGTTCGATTTATATAAATGATGTATTCAGCAAACATATTTAGAATAAAATAATCTAAAATATTTTTTAATATTGTAAGTCCGTACAGCCACTCGGTATACTTCAAAATAGCAATTGAAAGTGAATACAAGTGTATGGATGGAAAATTACCTATTTTTTACATTTTTGTACGGTACTTCAAAATTTATTCTATAACTTTTAGACTATTTGTTCAATATGAAACATACATTCAGATAATTTATTGAAAATTCAATTATCTTTATTTCTTTAAAATATAAAGGTGACTTTAGTCAACTCGGTGTATTTTTAAATAATTAATAAATATAAAATATCATTGTGATGCGTCACATTATTGGCAAAATTTACATCACTTTTATTTTTGGTTCTCACTACTAAACCATTCGGTTAATATCAATGATGTATTAACAAAATTTGTGCAAAATTGAATGAAGAACAATATTGTCTAACACTATGGTGCTCTATAACAGCTCGGTATACTCTAAAATCACATTTGAACATGCAAGCAATTTTCGAGTAAACTTTATTCAAACAATTATGTATAGAAATATTAAAGTTAAAATGCAATGAGATAGTTATGCAACTTGCCACAAGGCAAAAATATTTTTAAAATCTATAATATTTGGCGGATTTCAATGCGGTTTTTTTCAAATACATTCTCAATTCATAAAAAATACTAAGAGCTCATCAAAGAACATACTCTGTACTGATCAGAGACACGAACACGCTTCAAATCAAATCAAAGCGTAATGCTACTCGCCTAAAGGCAAAAAACTAGCCAAAATCGATAATATTTGACGGATTTCAATGCGGTTTTTTTTAAACGCATTCTCAATTCATAAATAACAATTTGAGCTTACGAGGCAACTTGCTCCGTATGGATCAGACGCCCGGACTCTCTCCAAATCAAACCATAGCTTAATTTAATCACTTTACCCTAACAAATCAATACATTCCACGATTCCTTACGATTTCAATCTAAGCATTTCACTATAAGTTAACTACAACTGCGAATTCCAGGCATTCCACACGTTTCTGTCAGCCTTCTTCAGGAATTTTTCATCCCTCACGAATATTTCTTAGCAGAAGTGGGATGAGAGGGTTGGTGTTTGCGTGTTTTAACATTATTATCAGCATAACTTTCGTCGGAGGAATTTTTATGTTTTCGTATTAATTTGTTAGGAAACTTTGTAAGGATGTGCCTATTGGAGAAAAAGAAATTTTTGTTATAAACTGATAAGAACACACTTTTTATTTATCATTGACAAGTTTAGGGTTGAAAGTTTTACTCAATTTGTACAATAATTTTCTGAAATTTTGTCAAACAATTTTAATAAAAACACACAGAAAAACAGTAATATTACTGATGATACACTAAAATAATTAAAAAAATGGCAAAGAATCGTTTAAAACAAATTAATTTAGTATATTTAATTTTTCATTGCAAATATCTACTATATATATGTCTCTCTTTTTCGCTCTAGAACAAAACATAGAGCTCTATCTCTTTCACTCCAGCATTGTAAAACCAGGAACAAATAAATATGCAACTTGCCTATAGGCAAAAAATTACCCAAAATCCATAATATTTGACGGATTTCAATGCGGTTTTTTCTAAATACATTGTTATTTTTTAAATAACACTTTGAGCTCATAACACAATTTGCTCTTCAAAGATCAGAGATCCAAATTGGCTTTGAAGAAAGAAGCAGCCGTAAGAATGACTGACATACAAATATAAGATACAATTGTGAAGAATCTGTTAAGAAAATTAATTTAGTTTGTTTAATTTTTCAACAAATTCGCAAAAAATGGCATTATATATTTCGCTCTCTTTCGCTCTAAAACAAAACGTAGAGCGCTATCTCTTTTCCCCTAGCACTGTCTCTAAAAATGCAACTTGCCATTAGGCAAAAAATTTTCTAGAATCCATAATATTTGACCGATTTCAATGCGGTTTTTTGTAAACACATTCAAATTTTATAAATAACAATTTGAAGCAATTATAAAACAATTTGTGCTTTCAGGATCAGAGATTCGGATTGGCTTCGAAGAAGCAGAAAAAAATAAAATTACTTATGACATACAAACTTAAGAGAAAAAAATGTAAAGATTCGGTTAGGAAAATTAATTTAGTATGTTTAGTTTTTCAATGTACTTTCAAAAATTGACAATATATATGTCGCTCTCTTTCGCTCATGAACAAAGCATATAGCGCTATCTCTTTTCCTTTAGCACTATGAAACCAGAAACAAGTAAATATGCAACTTGCCTATAGGCAAAAAGTTACCTAAAAACCATAATATTTGACGGATTTCAATGCGGTTTTTTGTAAATACATTCAAATATTATAAATAACAATATGAGCTTATGACCTAATTTGCTCTTAAAATATCAGAGATTTGGATTGGCTTCAAAGAATCATATAGAAATATGATTACTGATGACATATAAACTTAAGAAAAAATACAAAGAATCGTTTAAGAAAATTAATTCAGTTTGTTTAGTTTTTACATGCACATATCTTCATTATATATGTCGCTCTCTTTCGCTCTTCAACAAAATGTAGAGCGCTATCTCGTTCACTCCAGCACTGTGAAACCAGAAACAAGTAAATATGCAACTTGCCTATAGGCAAAAAGTTACCTAAAAACCATAATATTTGACGGATTTCAATGCGGTTTTTTGTAAATATATTCAAATTTTATAAATAACAATTTGAAACAATTATGAAACAATTTGTGCTTTCAAGATCAGATATTCGGATTAGCTTTGAAGAAGCAGCATGAAATTAAATTATTGATGACATACAAACTTAAGAACAAAATGTAAAGAATTGGTTAAGAAAATTAATTTAGTATGTCTAGTATTTCAATAAATTTGCAAAAATCGACATTATATATGTCGCTCTCTTTTGCTCTAGAACAGAATGTAGAGCGCTATCTCTTTCGCTCCAGCACTGTGATACCAGAAACAAGTAAATATGCAACTTGCCATCAGGCAAAAAATTACCCAAAATCCATAATAATTGACGGATTTCATCGCGGTTTTTTGTAAATACATTCAAATATAATAAATAACAATATGAGCTTATGACCTAATTAGCTCTTTAAAGATCAGAGATTTGGATTGGCTTCAAAGAATCATATAGAAATATGATTACTGATGACATATAAACTTAAGAAAAAATACAAAGAATCGTTTAAGAAAATTAATTCAGTTTGTTTAGTTTTTCAATGTACTTGCACATATCTTCATTATATATATCACTCTCTTTCGCTCTTCAACAAAATGTAGAGCGCTATCTCTTTTCCTCCAGCACTGTGAAACCAGAAACAAGTAAATATGCAACTTGCCATCAGGCAAAAAATTACCCAAAATCCATAATATTTGACGGATTTGAATGCGGTTTTTTGTAAATACATTCAAATTTTATAAATAACAATATGAGCTTATGGCACGACTTGCTCTTTAAAGATCAGAGATTAAAATTGGTTTCAAAAAAGCAGAAAGATATTAAATTAGTGGTGACATACAAACTTAAGTAAAAATGCAAAGAATTGGTTAAGAAAATTAATTTAGTATGTTTAGTTTTTTAATGTACTTGCAAATATCTACATTATATATGTCGCTCTCTTTCCCTCTATAACAAAACGTAGAGCGCTATCTCCTTCACTCCAGCATTGTGAAACCAGAAACAAGTAAATATGCAACTTGCCATCAGGCAAAAAATTACCTAGAATCCAAAATGTTTGCCGGATTTCAACGCGGTTTTTTGTAAATACATTCTTATTTTATAAATAACAATTTGAACTTGTGCAAAAACTTGCTCCGTATGGATCAGAGGCACGGACTTTTATTCAACAAAAACAAATGAATACATTTATTCACCCATTTTGAATTATCAATCATTATTAGGCGTCTAGCCTCGGAAGTTACACTTCAAATAAAAAATATTTTATAAAAATGCCTAAAACTTTATATTAAACGAGCCTGATTCGCATTTTTATAACTTCTTTAATATATTTAATTTATATAAAAATAACAAGTTTTACATAAATAAACATATTTTTTATATTCATATATCTTTCTTTTTCGTTCTTCATCCTTGCATATACATCGCTCTCTTTCGCTCTAAATCAAACCGTATAGGTCCATCTCTTTCGCTCTAAATCAAACCGTATAGCTCCATCTCTTTCTACCCGCTACATATCTTTCGTCCCTCTCGCGTTACGAATTAGACTAAAATCAATTACCGGTTCCTAAGAAGTTTCACTTCACTCTAAAATCTTGTATTTTACGAGTCCGACTCGCTTTTTTCGAACGATTCCTTAATGTTACGTCTTTTCGTCACGCGAATTATTAATGTGCGTGCTGAGAGCACATACAAATAGATAATTCGACGATAAAAAGATAAATTTAAGATAATAAAAATTTATCTTGTTCATTTTTATGAAATTTATTGTCATCGTTTTTGTCTTTATTGCTTCATATAGGAGAATTGATAGATGGAGCTGTGAGTTGAAATTCTTTGTGTGTTTTGTTTCTTTATTATTTTTGAGATTATTATTGAAATTGTAATAATGTATTTGATTTGAAGAAACAAGTTTGAGTCTCTGATCTGTACGGATCATGTTGTTCCATAACCTCAAATTGCTATTCATAAAATTTGAATGTGTTTACAAAAAACCACAGTTAAATCCGACAAATATTGTAGATTTGAGATTATTTTTTGCCTAGCGGCAAGTTGCTGTTTTAAACATTTTTGCTACTCGTTTTTCGTAAGAGCGAAAGAGAGCGACTTATACGTAACTGTAAAGAGCGACAGAGTAAGATATATGTATATGAACATTCTCGTCAACATAATATATTTTATATTAAATTAATTAAAAATTATAAATATTATTAAATTCACACTTGATATTTTAATTTTAATTTTAATTAATATTGTTTGTTTTTTTCCAGATTTTGCAGATTAAGTGGACTTTGTGCGAGTTTTGTGCAAGGTATGTACTTTATTTACTATTTTATATTTTTTCAAATTTTGCTTTTCTAATTATTAAGACAAATTATACGGTTTTATATAAAACCAAATATTTTAAAAAAAATCCTAAATTCTAATATCATAAACTACATGATCATAATTTTATATATACTTTAACTATTTTAAAAAAAATATACTTTTATAATTTTAAAAAAATATTTTCAAATTTGTCTTTAGATTTTTATAACATTTTGATGGGTAAAATACCTTGCAAATATTTTATTTTTCTTCAAATGCAATAAATCGCATTCCGTCTAGGTAATTTATCATTCAGATAAATATTTCTCGAATGCATTTTATCAAAATCAAAAATCGCGACATGCAACTTCAACGAAACAATGCAAAGTTGCATTCTTTATGCATTTTATGATAATTAAAGTCGAAGAATTTGTAATAAAATCATAAAACTAGTGAGGTGTATGGCATCGTGCCTTAAGGCAAATTGCTGGAACTTCCCGTACCGTAATGAAATGTTCGAGAAACTTTAAACATTTTCAAATATATTATTACAAATACTCTCTGACATTCATTATTTTTGCTATCTTATTGTTTTATCTGAGCAAATCAAATGTAAATCATATCAATCATCAATTTATCTTCAGAACATTAACAATCGTCATTTTATTTCGAATTCAATTTCAAAAAAAAAATAGTTGCCTTTGATTTGCACAAAATTAAAAAAGTGCTCCCGTATAGTCACAGTCTAAACGCATTTGCAAATAATTCTGTGACATTTGCAAATAGTTCTGCGACATTTTCACTTACACTGTGCTTAGCTTGGCGGCATTTTCACATTTTTCAATAGTTTTCACAAAATTGGAAAAGCGCTCCAGTACATAAACAATCTAAACGCACTTACGAATATTTTTCATTTTTAACTTCCCGTAGGGCAAGTTATAGTAATCGCAAAAAAATCAAAAATGAAAATTTTTATATATCCTTACGTTTCAGAGGTTTCTGAACATTTTGGCATACCTTAGAAAAAATGAATGTATGTGTGTGTGTGTGTATGTATGTATGTGTGTGTATGTATGTGCGGATACAAATTTTCGTCGACGATTTCGGGAACAGGGATCAACCGATTTGAATAATTCAAACAACATTTGATTCGTATTGATAAGGAGACGTGCTAATTATTTTTTGGCGAAGGCAGGTCTAGCCGTTCTGGAGATACGGGGCAAAAAGTGCCGAAAACGGTAACTCAGTTTTTAAGAGAACAAAGCGTCCGATTTTAATAATTCAAAAAACATTTTACTTGTATTGACAAGATAAAGAATTGATCAAATTTTCATAAAGGCAGGTCTAGCGGTTTCGGAGATCTAAGGAAAAAAGTAAAAAAAAATGCCATTTGGCGGTCAAAAATGATCATTAGACATATGCACATCAAATTATCAGATATTTTATAGAGATTTTAACAATAAGTATAAACTTTGTTAACATTCCTATGGGTTCCGTACCAATGCTTATGCGTTAGACAGCGACGCGGCGCTTACGCGCTTTATATTTTGTCCTTATGCAGTTAAAGCAGTTGAAAAAAAAATTCAGATCTTCCACAATATGTCAAAATAAAGAAAAAAATTTTTTTTTCAAAAAAGTTCTGGAGTTATATCGTCAGACTTATTTTTATATATATGTAGAAGATATTATATATATATATATATATATATATATATATATATATACATACACCCTTATAAATTTCAAAAATCCTCTTCTATCAATATATGTATTTATTCCCTCCTAAGGGATGACCATTAAGGGCGATTCGATTTCCGTCTTCATCAATTATTAATTTTTATAGCCATTGACTTGCTCCACTGAATTATTCAACAAAAATAAAGAAAAAAATAGAATGAAAGTAAAGAAAGTCGTGTGCCCCCCCTCATTAAACATAAATAGACAAGAATTAGTTAAATTAAAGAAAATTATTTAAACAAATAATAAGAGGCGATTACCGAATTTTGTGGTTAGGCTAATTTTTTTCTAGGTTGACAAAATCTTGGGTTTTGTTTGACTAAGCAGGGGTTGTCGAGAGATGGTATTTTATGGGGTCACATTGATAAAAAATAATAGGAATGATTATTTGAGGACAGGATTTATAAAAAAGTGTGATTGGTAAATTTGTACGATTTGATCTTGAATATGTAAACTCTGTTTAAGCTTCTAAGTCATTTTTTGTTACACAAACTTTTTTTTTTATTTTATACCGAATTATTTTTAGAAGTCCTTGAAAAATGTTGCAAAACGTCTGAGAATACTGCGAATCGTCTGAAAATATCGCAAATTTTTTGAAAATATTGCAATTTCTGTGATAATGTTGCAAATTGTCTGAAAATGTCGCAAAGCGCCTGAAACTTTTGTAAAACGTCTGAAAATGTTGTAAATTGTCCGAAAATGTTGCAAATTGTCTGAAACTTCTGTAAAACGTCTGAAAATGTTGCAATTTCTTTGAAAATGTTGCAAAATTGTCTGAAAATGTAGCAAAACCTCTGAAAATACTGCAAATTGTCTAAAAATGTTAATTGTCTAAAAATGGCGCAAAGCGCGTGAAACTTATGTAAATTGTCTGAAACTTCGGTGAATCATCTGAAAATGTTGAAAATCAATGATTTTTTTGTAAAATGTCTGAAACTATTGCAAATTGTCTGAAAATGTGGCAATTTATCTGAAACTTCTGTAAATTGGCTGAAAATGTTACAAATTGATGAAACTTCTGTAAAACGTTTGAAAATGATGCAAATTATTTGAAAATGTTGTAAATTGTCTGAAACTTGTGTACATCCTCTGAAACTTCTCTAAATCTACTAAAAATACTGCAAAATGTCTGAAAATACTACAATATGTCAGAAAATACCGCAAATGATCTGAAATTTTTGTAAAAAAAACTATCGTCTTAAAAAAAATTATTCGAAATTACTGAATTTTTTGAAAATTTAGAATTTTAGATTATGAAAGTTTTCTGAAAATACTGCAAATTGTCTGAGAATACTGCAATTTTTCTGGATATGCTGCAATTTTTCTGGAAATGCTGAAAGTTTTCTGGAAATACTGCAAATTGTCCGAAAATTTTGCGAAGCATCTGAAAATACTGCAAATTGTTTTGAAAATTTGCGAACGTCTAAAAATGTTGATACTTGTCTAAAAAAAACTGCAAAATGTCTGAAAATACTGCAAGTCGTCTGCAAATCGTCTTAAAATGTTGCAAAACATCTGAAAATACTGCAAATTGTCTGAAAGTGTAGCATATCGTCTTAAATTTTTGTAAAAAAACTATCATCTAAAAAAGAATCAGCTGAAAATACTGCATTCGTTTAATAGTTTTGCAAATTATCTGAGTGTTGCAATTTGCCAGAAAATTTTGCAAATTATCGAAAAATACTGTAAATCGTCTGGGTGTCGCAATTTGTCTGCAAATGCTGCCAATTATTTGAAAATGTTGCAAAACGTCTGAAATGTTTCAAATCGTACGAATTTTTTGTAAAAAAAACTATCGTCTAAAAATGAAAATCATCTGAAAATACTGCAATCGTTGTAGTTTGAAAATACTGCAAATTGTTCAAGGTTTTGAAAATTGTCTGAGTATTGCAATTTGTCTGAAAATGCTGCAAATAATATGAAAAGTGTTGTAATTCGTCTAAAAATTTTGCAAAATTCTGAAAATGTTTCAAATTGTCTGAAAATATTTGTAATCAACTAAAATGTTAAAAATCGTCTGAAAATGCTGAAATTCGTCTGAAAACCCTGAAGATCGTGTGAAACTTATGTAAAACTTCAGAAAATCTTATAGATTTATATATTTCTACTTTCTACAATTTTCATTTTTACATTAAAAAGTGTAACTTCTAATGCACGTATAAATTTTAGGCACTACAATTTTTTCATATTTTTGATGATATATTTATGATTATTTTTACTGACAAAAAGTTTTGGTACAAACTGTTACAATTTATTAATGTGCCATTTTTTTTACAAATGTAGATTTTTGTAGTATGTACCTTATTTGTATAATATACTAATTGTTGTTTGTTGTCATTAGAATATTACCACGCTCAAAAAGAAAATACCACGAGATCTAATTTAGTTTATTTATATATATATATATTAGAGTGGGCCAATTTTTTGCATATTGAGGCACCTCGCTAATTTAACTTTTTACATCATTTGAAACAATATTGTAAAAAAAAGCATAACCCGCAAATGAATTTAAAGTCAGCGAAAAATTTCAAACATTTTTTAATTTAAAGTAAAAATTGAAAAATCTCATGAAAAATATATTATGACATATATCGAGTTATACATCATTTTATTCGTAATTTTATTCTGCATCTTTCGTACGAACAAAGTTTTTTTGTATCTTTTACGGTTTAGACAGTATAAGGCAATCTGTGTAGTTGTTAACTTGTCAAAATGCAAAGTGCGGATAGGTTAGAGCAACACTCCTCACGATTCGATATTTCTCTAAAGAAAACATATAAACTATTATACATCATTAGAAAGGTCTCAAAATTCTTAGTTCTTTTTCCATACATCACAACTTCGAATTTTGCACGGTGTGGCCTACAGGCGAGTTGCCGTTATGAAAATCGGAAAATCTAGAGAAATTATATGAACACACCTAACCATTTATATACCATTTTATTCGTAATTTTATTCTGCATCTTTCGTACGAACAAAGTTTTTTCGTATCTTTTACGGTTTTTATGTTATAGAGCAATATGTGTAGATGTTAACATGTCAAAATGCAAAGTGCGGCTAGGTTGGAGCAATACTCTTCACGATTCGATATTTCTCTAAAGAAAACATATAAACTATTATACATCATTAGAAAGGTCTCAAAATTCTTAGTTCTTTTCCCATATATCACAACTTCGAATTCCCAACGGTGTGGCCTACAGGCGAGTTGCCGTCGTGAAAATTCGGAAAAATCGGAAATTCTAGAGAAAATTATATGAACACACCTAACCATTTATATACCATTTTATTCATAATTTTATTCTGCATCTTTCGTACGAACAAAGTTTTTTTGTATCTTTTACGGTTAGACATGTATAAGGCAATCTGTGTAGTTGTTAACTTGTCAAAATGCAAAGTGCGGCTAGGTTGGAGCAATACTCCTCACGATTCGATATTTCTCTAAAGAAAACATATAAACTATTATACATCATTAGAAAGGTCTCAAAATTCTTAGTTCTTTTCCCATATATCACAACTTCGAATTCCAACGGTGTGGCCTACAGGCGAGTTGCCGTCGTGAAAATTCGGAAAAATCGGAAATTTAGAGAAAATTATATGAACACACCTAACCATT